>NW_026781753.1:2500-5000 GCF_030144855.1 Hypanus sabinus
CACACCCAGACACACACACACACTGACCCTCACTGGGGGAAAGACACACACATACACACACACACACTGACCCTGACTGGCGGACAGTCACGCACACACACACTGACCCTCACTGGGGGACGGTCACACACACACACTCTGACCCTCACTGGGTGACAGTTCTCACACACACACACACACACTGACCCTCACTGGGGGTCGGTCACACACACACACACACACACACACACACACACACACACACACTGACCCCTCACTGGGGACGGTCACACACACACACACTGACCCTCACTGGGAGACAGTCCCACACACACACACACTGACCCTCACTGCGGGACAGTCACACACACACACACACACACACACACTCTGACCCTCACAGGGGGACGGTCACAGACACACACACACACACACACACACACACACACACACACACACACACACACACACACACACACACACTGACCCTCACTGGGGGACGGTCACACACACACACACTGACCCTCACTGGGAGACAGTCCCACACACACACACACTGACCCTCACTGGGGGACAGTCACACACACACACACACACACACACACACACACACACACACACACACACTCTGACCCTCACAGGGGGACGGTCAGAGACACACACACACACACACACACACACACACACACACACACACACACACACTCTGACCCTCACTGGGGGACAGTCCCACACACACAAACACTGACACTCACTGGGGGACAGTCACACACACACACACACTGACCCTCACTGGGGGACAGTCTCACACACACACACACACACACTGACCCTCACTGGCGGACGGTCACACACACACACACACACACACACACACACACACACACACACACACACTGACACTCACTGGGGGACAGTCTCACACTCACACACACACACTGACCCTCACTGGGGGACGGTCACACACATACACACACACACACTGACCCTCACTGGCGGTCAGTCACACACGCACACACTGACCCTCACTGGGGGACAGTCCCACACACACACACACACAGACCCTCACCGTGGGATGGTCCCACACATACACTGACACTCACTGGGGGACGGTCACACACACACACACACACACACACACACACAGACACACTGACCTTCACTGGGGGACAGTCACACACACACACACACACTGACCCTCACTGGGGGACAGTCACACACACACGCACACACTGACCCTCACTGGGGGACGGTCACACACACACACACACTGACCCTCACTGGGGGACGGTCACACACACACACACACACACACACACACACACACACACACACTGACCCTCACTGGGGGACGGACCCACACACACACTGACCCTCACTGGGGGACAGACACACACACACACACACTGACCCTCACTGGGGGACAGTCCCACACACACACACACTGACCCTCACTGGGGGACAGTCACACACACACACACACACACTGACCCTCTCTGGGGGACGGTCACACACACACACACACTGACCCTCACTGGGGGACGGTCACACACACACACACACACTGACCCTCACTGGGGGACGGACCCACACACACACTGACCCTCACTGGGGGACAGACACACACACACACACACTGACCCTCACTGGGGGACAGTCTCACACTCACACACACACAGACACTGACCCTCACTGGGGGACGGTCCCACACACACACTGACCCTCACTGGGGGACGGACCCACACACACACACACACACACACTGACCCTCACTGGGGGACGGTCCCACACACACACACACACACACACACCACACACACACACACACACACACACACACACACACACACACACACACACACACTGACCCTCACTGGGGTACGGTCGCACACACACACACACACACTGACCCTCACTGGCGGACAGACGGTCACACACACACACACACACACACACACTGACCCTCACTGGGGGACGCTCACACACATACACACACACACACACACACACACTGACCCTCACTGGGGGACGGTACTACACACACACTGACCCTGACTGGGGGACAGTCACACACACACACACACTGACCCTCACTGGGGGACGCTCACACACACACACACACACACAAACACAGACACTGACCCTCACTGGGGGACGGTACCACACACACACACACAAACACAGACACTGACCCTCACTGGGGGACGGTACCACACACACACTGACCCTGACTGGGGGACTGTCACACACACAGACACACACACACACACACAATGACCCTCACTGGGGGACAGTCACACACACACACACACACACACACACACACACACACACACACACACTGACCCTCACTGGGGGACGGTCACACACACATACACACACTGATCCTCACTGGGGGACGGTCTCACACACACACACACACACTGACCCTCACTGGGGGACAGTCACACACACACACACACACACACACACTGACCCTGACTGGGGGATGGTCCCACACACACACTGACACTCACAGGGG
>NW_026781753.1:12500-15000 GCF_030144855.1 Hypanus sabinus
GGGACAGTCACACACACACACACACACACAATGACCCTCACTGGGGGACGGTCACTCACACACACACACACACACACACACACACACACACACACCACAAACAGACACACTGACCCTCACTGGAGGACAGTCACACACACACACACACACACACTGACCCTCACTGGGGGACAGTCACACACACACGCACACACTGACCCTCACTGGGGGACGGTCACACACACACACACACTGACCCTCACTGGGGGACGGTCACACACACACACACACACACACACACACACTGACCCTCACTGGGGGACGGACCCACACACACGCAGACCCTGACTGGGGGACAGACACACACACACACACACTGACCTTCACTGGGGGACAGTCCCACAGACACACACACTGACCCTCACTGGGGGACAGTCACACACACAACACACACACTGACCCTCACTGGGGGACGGTCACACACACACACACACTGACCCTCACTGGGGGACGGTCACACACACACACACACACTGACCCTCACTGGGGGATGGACCCACACACACACTGACCCTCACTGGGGGACAGTCTCACACACCCACACACACACACACTGACCCTGACTGGGGGATGGTCCCACACACACATTGACACTCACAGGGGGACGGTCACACACACACACACACACACACACACACAGACACACTGACCCTCACTGGGGGACAGTCACACACACACACACACACACACACACACACACACACACACACACACACACACACACACAGACACACACACACAGACCCTCACTGGGGTACGGTCCCACATTCAGTCTGACCCTCACTAGGGGACAGTCACACACAGACACAAACAGACACACACACACACTGACCATCACTGGGGGACGATCACACACACACACACACCACACACACACACACACTGACCCTCACTGGAGGACAGTCACACACACACACACACACACACACACACACACACACACACACACATACACACACTGACCCTCACTGGGGGACAGTCACACACACACACACACACACAATGACCCTCACTGGGGGACGGTCTCACACACACACACACACACTGACCCTCACTGGGGGACAGTCACACACACACACACACACACACACTGACCCTGACTGGGGGATGGTCCCACACACACACTGACACTCACAGGGGGACGGTCACACACACACACACACACACACACACACACACACACACACACACAGACACACTGACCCTCACTGGGGGACAGTCACACACACACACACACACACACACACACACACACACACACACAGACACACACACACAGACCCTCACTGGGGTACGGTCCCACATACAGTCTGACCCTCACTAGGGGACAGTCACACACAGACACAAACACACACACACACACACTGACCATCACTGCGGGACAGTCACACACACACACACACACACACACACACACACACACACACACACACACTGACCCTCACTGGGGACGGTCACACACACACACACACACACACACCACACACACACACACACTGACCCTCACTGGAGGACAGTCACACACACACACACACAATGACCCTCACTGGGGGACGGTCACTCACACACACAGACACACACACACACACACCACACACAGACACACTGACCCTCACTGGAGGACAGTCACACACACACACACACACACTGACCCTCACTGGGGGACAGTCACACACACACGCACACACTGACCCTCACTGGGGGACGGTCACACACACACACACACTGACCCTCACTGGGGGACGGTCACACACACACACACACACACACACACACTGACCCTCACTGGGGGACGGACCCACACACACACTGACCCTCACTGGGGGACAGACACACACACACACACACACACACTGACCCTCACTGGGGGACAGTCACACACACACACACACACACACAATGACCCTCACTGGGGGACGGTCACTCACACACACACACACACACACACACACACACACACACACACACACACCACAAACAGACACACTGACCCTCACTGGAGGACAGTCACACACACACACACACACACACTGACCCTCACTGGGGGACAGTCACACACACACGCACACACTGACCCTCACTGGGGGACGGTCACACACACACACACACACTGACCCTCACTGGGGGACGGTCACACACACACACACACACACACACACACACTGACCCTCACTGGGGGACAGTCCCACAGACACACACACTGACCCTCACTGGGGGACAGTCACACACACACACACACACACTGACCCTCACTGGGGGACGGTCACACACACACACACACTGACCCTCACTGGGGGACGGTCACACACACACACACACACTGACCCTCACTGGGGGATGGACCCACACACACACTGACCCTCACTGGGGGACAGACACACACACACACACACTGACCCTCACTGGGGGACAGTCTCACACTCACACACACACAGACACTGACCCTCACTGGGGGACGGTC
>NW_026781754.1:0-189000 GCF_030144855.1 Hypanus sabinus
CTCTCTGTCTGACCCAGGAATCTGTGATGGGACGGTGTGGACGGAGATTCACTCTGTGTCAGACCTCGGGAGTGTGTGATGGGATGGTGTGGAGGGAGATTCACTCTGCGTCTGACCACGGGAATGTGTAATTGGACGATGTGGAGGGATCTTTCCTCTTTGTCTGACCCAGGAATCTGTGATGGGACGGTGTGCAGAGAGATGCACTCTATGTCTGACCACGGGAGTGTGTGATGTGATGTTGTGAAGGGGGCGTTGTTTTCTGCCTGACTATCGGAGTCACGTACTCATAAATTCCAGGTATCGGTACAGGTTTCAATGAGCATGATAAAACAGAGCCTTGCGGTTTGTTTGTTTTTTGTTTTTCGTTTTTTTTTTTTTTTTTGCAGCATACAATCGATAAAGCCCATTCATTAACAAGGGCATTAAAATATGACAGGGCTAAACCGTTAATTATTTGTTTTCAGTTAATCTGTTGCATGCTTCTTTATAACTGCACAGTTAGAGAATAGGGATGACTGGCAAGTCAGTTGAATGCTATCATTGCAGGAGACGGGACGGAAGAGAGACCTCCAGTCACACTGATGACGTTACCTGTGAGGTGAGCATCGATTTGGAACTTCTAGCACTTAGCTTGAGTCTGTAACTGACTCCAGGAGTGTGTGATGGGACCGTGTAGAGGAATAATCAATCTGTGTCTGACCAGGGGAGAGTGTGATGGGACGGTGTGGAGGAAGATTCACTCTGTGTCTGACGCCGGGAGTGTTTGATGGTACCGTGTAGAGGAATAGTCACTCTGTATCTGACCCCGGGGGTGTTTGATGGGACCGTGTAGAGGAATAATCACTCTGTGTCTGACCCCCAGGAGAGTTGGATGGGACCGTGTAGAGGAATAATGACTCTGTGTCTGACCCCGGGAGGGTTTGATGGGACCGTGTATAGGAATAATCACTCTGTGTCTGACCCCGGGAGTGTTTGATGGGACCGTGTAGAGGAATAATCACTCTGTGTCTGACCCCGGGAGTGTTTGATTGGACCGTGTAGAGGAATAATCACTCTGTGTCAGACCTCGGGGGTGTGTGATGAGACGGTGTGGACGGAGATTCACTCTGTGTCTGATCCCGGGAGTGTTTGATGGGACCGTGTAGAGCAATAATCACTCTGTGTCTGACACCGGGAGAGTGTGATCGGACGGTATGGAAGGAGATTCACTCTGTGTCTGACCCCGGGAGTGTGTGATGGGACCGTGTAGAGGACTAATCACTCTGTGTCTGACCCCAGGAGTGTGTGATGGGACGGTGTTGAGCGAGATTCACTCTGTGTCTGACCCCGGCAGTGTGTGATGGGCGGTGAAGAGGAACAATCACTCTGTGTCTGCCACCGGGAGTGTGTGATGGGACGGTGTGGAGGGTGATTCACTCTGTGTATGACCCCGGGAGTGTGTGATGGGCGGTGTAGAGGGAGATTCACTCTGTGTCAGACACCGGGAGTCTGTGATGGGACAGTGTGGTGGGAGTTTCACTCTGTGTCTGACCCCGGGCGTGTGTAATGGGACCGTGTAGAGGAATAATCACTCTGAGTCTGACACCGGGAGTGTGTGATGGGACGGTGTGGAGGGAGATTCACTGTGTCTGACCCCGGGAGTGTGTGATGGGACCGTGCTGACGAATAATCACTCTGTGTCTGACCCCGGGAGTGTGTGATGGGACCGTGCAGACGAATAATCACTCTGTGTCTGACCCCAGGAGAGTGTGATGGGACGGTGCAGAGGAATAATCACTCTGTGTCTGATCCCGGGAGTGTTTGATGGGACCGTGTAGAGCAATAATCACTCTGTGTCTGACCCCGGGAGAGGGTGATCGGACGGTATGGAAGGAGATTCACTCTGTGTCTGACCCCGGGAGTGTGTGATGGGACCGTGTAGAGGAATAATCACTCTGTGTCTGATCCCGGGAGTGTTTGATGGGACCGTGTAGAGCAATAATCACTCTGTGTCTGACCCCGGGAGAGGGTGATCGGACGGTATGGAAGGAGATTCACTCTGTGTCTGACCCCAGGAGTGTGTGATGGGACGGTGTTGAGCGAGATTCACTCTGTGTCTGACCCCGGGAGTGTGTGATGGGCGGTGAAGAGGAACAATCACTCTGTGTCTGACACCGGGAGTGTGTGATGGGACGGTGTGGAGGGAGATTCACTCTGTGTCTGACCCCGGGAGTGTGTGATGTGCGGTGAAGAGGAACAATCACTCTGTGTCTGACCCCGGGAGTGTGTGATGGGACGGTGTGGAGGGTGATTCACTCTGTGTATGACCCCGGGAGTGTGTGATCGGCGGTGTAGAGGGAGATCCACTCTGTGTTTGACCCCGGGAGTGTGTGATGGGACGGTGTCGTGGGAGCTTCACTCTGTGTCTGACCTCGGGAGTGTGTGATGGGATGGTGTTGAGAGAGATTCACTCTGTGTCTGATCCCGGGAGTGTGTGATGGGCGGTGTAAAGGAATAATCACTATGTGTCTGACCTCCGGGAGTGGTTGATGGGACCGTGTAGAGGAATAATCACTCTGTGTCTGACCCCGGGAGTGTGTGATTGGACGGCGTGAAGGGAAATTCACTCTGTGTCTGACCCCGGGAGTGTTTGATGGGATCGTGTAGAGGAATAATCACTCTGTGTCTGACCCCGGGTGTGTGTGATGGGACGGTGCGGAGGGAGATTCACTCTGTGTCTGACCCCGGGAGTGTGTGATGGGACGGTGCGGAGGGAGATTCACTCTGTGTCTGACCCCGGGAGCGTTTGATGTGACCGTGTAGAGGAATAATCTCTCTGTGTCTGACCAATGGAGTGTGTGATGGGACGGAGTGGAGGGAGATTCAGTTTGTTTCAGACCCCGGGAGTGTTTGATAGGACCGCGTTTAGGAATAATCACTCTGTGTCTGACCAGGAGAGTGTGTGATGGGACGGTGTGGAGGGAGATTCAATCTGTGTCTGACGCCGGGAGTGTTTGATGGTACCGTGTAGAGGAATAATCACTCTGTGACTGACCCCCGGATGTGTTTGATGGGACCGTGTAGATGAATAATCACACTGTGTCTGACCCCCGGGTGTGTTGGATGGGACCGTGTAGAGGAATAATCACTCTGTGTCTGTCCTCGGGAGTGTGTGATGAGACGGTGTGGACGGAGATTCACTCTGTGTCTGACCCCGGGAGTGTTTGATGGGACCGTGTAGAGCAATAATCACTCTGTCTCTGACCCCGGGATATTGTGATGGGACGGTATGGAAGGAGATTCACTCTGTGTCTGACCTCGGGAGTGTGTGATGGGACGGTGTTGAGAGAGATTCACTCTGTGTCTAATCCCGGGAGTGTGTGATGGGCGGTGTAGAGGAATAATCACTCTGTGCCTGACCCCGGGAGTGTGTGATGGGCGGTGTAGAGGAACAATCAATCTGTGTCTGACACCGGGCGTGTGTGATGGGTCGGTGTGGAGGGAGATTCTCTCTGTGTCTGACCCCGAGAGTGTTTGATGGGACCGTGTAGAGGAACAATCACTCTGTGTCTGACCCCGGGAGTGTTTGATGGTACCGTGTAGAGGAATAATCACTCTGTGTCTGACCCCGGGAGTGTTTGATGGGACCGTGTAGAGGAATAATCACTCTGTGTCTGACCCCGGGCGTGTTTGATGGTACCGTGTAGAGGAATAATCACTCTGAGACTGAACCCGAGAGTGTTTCATGGGACCGTGTAGAAGAATAATCACTCTGTGTCTGTCCCCGGGAGAGTGTGATGGGACGGTGTTGATATAAATTCACTCTGTGTCTGACCCCGGGAGTGTTTGATGGGACCGTGTAGAGGAATAATCACTCTGTGACTGACCCCCGGAAGTGTTTGATGGGACCGTGTAGATGAATAATCACACTGTGTCTGACCCCCGGGAGTGTTGGATGGGACCGTGTAGAGGAATAATCACACTGTGTCTGACCCCGGGATATTGTGATGGGACGGTATGGAAGGAGATTCACTCTGTGTCTGACCTCGGGAGTGTGTGATGGGACGGTGTTGAGAGAGATTCACTCTGTGTCTAATCCCGGGAGTGTGTGATGGGCGGTGTAGAGGAATAATCACTCTGTGACTGACCCCCGGAAGTGTTTGATGGGACCGTGTAGAGGAATCATCACACTGTGTCTGACCCCCGGGAGTGTTGGATGGGACCGTGTAGAGGAATAATCACTCTGTGTCTGTCCTCGGGAGAGTGTGATGAGACGGTGTGGACGGAGATTCACTCTGTGTCTGACCCCGGGATTGTTTGATGGGACCGTGTAGAGCAATAATCACTCTGTGTCTGACACCGGGAGAGTGTGATCGGACGGTATGGAAGGAGATTCACTCTGTGTCTGACCCCGGGAGTGTGTGATGGGACCGTGTAGAGGAATAATCACTCTGTGTCTGACCCCAGGAGTGTGTGATGGGACGGTGTTGAGCGAGATTCACTCTGTGTCTGACCCCGGCAGTGTGTGATGGGCGGTGAAGAGGAACAATCACTCTGTGTCTGCCACCGGGAGTGTGTGATGGGACGGTGTGGAGGGTGATTCACTCTGTGTATGACCCCGGAAGTGTGTGATGGGCGGTGTAGAGGGAGATTCACTCTGTGTCAGACACCGGGAGTCTGTGATGGGACAGTGTGGTGGGAGTTTCACTCTGTGTCTGACCCCGGGCGTGTGTAATGGGACCGTGTAGAGGAATAATCACTCTGAGTCTGACACCGGGAGTGTGTGATGGGACGGTGTGGAGGGAGATTCACTGTGTCTGACCCCGGGAGTGTGTGATGGGACCGTGCTGACGAATAATCACTCTGTGTCTGACCCCGGGAGTGTGTGATGGGACCGTGCAGACGAATAATCACTCTGTGTCTGACCCCGGGAGTGTGTGATGGGACCGTGCAGACGAATAATCGCTCTGTGTCTGACCCCAGGAGAGTGTGATGGGACGGTGCAGAGGAATAATCACTCTGTGTCTGATCCCGGGAGTGTTTGATGGGACCGTGTAGAGCAATAATCACTCTGTGTCTGACCCCGGGAGAGGGTGATCGGACGGTATGGAAGGAGATTCACTCTGTGTCTGACCCCGGGAGTGTGTGATGGGACCGTGTAGAGGAATAATCACTCTGTGTCTGATCCCGGGAGTGTTTGATGGGACCGTGTAGAGCAATAATCACTCTGTGTCTGACCCCGGGAGAGGGTGATCGGACGGTATGGAAGGAGATTCACTCTGTGTCTGACCCCAGGAGTGTGTGATGGGACGGTGTTGAGCGAGATTCACTCTGTGTCTGACCCCGGGAGTGTGTGATGGGCGGTGAAGAGGAACAATCACTCTGTGTCTGACACCGGGAGTGTGTGATGGGACGGTGTGGAGGGAGATTCACTCTGTGTCTGACCCCGGGAGTGTGTGATGTGCGGTGAAGAGGAACAATCACTCTGTGTCTGACCCCGGGAGTGTGTGATGGGACGGTGTGGAGGGTGATTCACTCTGTGTATGACCCCGGGAGTGTGTGATGGGACGGTGTCGTGGGAGCTTCACTCTGTGTCTGACCTCGGGAGTGTGTGATGGGATGGTGTTGAGAGAGATTCACTCTGTGTCTGATCCCGGGAGTGTGTGATGGGCGGTGTAAAGGAATAATCACTATGTGTCTGACCTCCGGGAGTGGTTGATGGGACCGTGTAGAGGAATAATCACTCTGTGTCTGACCCCGGGAGTGTGTGATTGGACGGCGTGAAGGGAAATTCACTCTGTGTCTGACCCCGGGAGTGTTTGATGGGATCGTGTAGAGGAATAATCACTCTGTGTCTGACCCCGGGTGTGTGTGATGGGACGGTGCGGAGGGAGATTCACTCTGTGTCTGACCCCGGGAGTGTGTGATGGGACGGTGCGGAGGGAGATTCACTCTGTGTCTGCCCCCGGGAGCTTTTGATGTGACAGTGTAGAGGAATAATCTCTCTGTGTCTGACCAATGGAGTGTGTGATGGGACGGAGTGGAGGGAGATTCAGTTTGTTTCTGACCCCGGGAGTGTTTGATAGGACCGCGTTTAGGAATAATCACTCTGTGTCTGACCAGGAGTGTGTGTGATGGGACGCTGTGGAGGGAGATTCAATCTGTGTCTGACGCCGGGAGTGTTTGATGGTACCGTGTAGAGGAATAATCACTCTGTGACTGACCCCCGGATGTGTTTGATGGGACCGTGTAGATGAATAATCACACTGTGTCTGACCCCCGGGTGTGTTGGATGGGACCGTGTAGAGGAATAATCACTCTGTGTCTGTCCTCGGGAGTGTGTGATGAGACGGTGTGGACGGAGATTCACTCTGTGTCTGACCCCGGGAGTGTTTGATGGGACCGTGTAGAGCAATAATCACTCTGTGTCTGACCCCGGGATATTGTGATGGGACGGTATGGAAGGAGATTCACTCTGTGTCTGACCTCGGGAGTGTGTGATGGGACGGTGTTGAGAGAGATTCACTCTGTGTCTAATCCCGGGAGTGTGTGATGGGCGGTGTAGAGGAATAATCACTCTGTGCCTGACCCCGGGAGTGTGTGATGGGCGGTGTAGAGGAACAATCAATCTGTGTCTGACACCGGGCGTGTGTGATGGGTCGGTGTGGAGGGAGATTCTCTCTGTGTCTGTCCTCGGGAGAGTGTGATGAGACGGTGTGGACGGAGATTCACTCTGTGTCTGACCCCGGGATTGTTTGATGGGACCGTGTAGAGCAATAATCACTCTGTGTCTGACCCCGGGAGTGTGTGATTGGACGGCGTGAAGGGAAATTCACTCTGTGTCTGACCCCGGGAGTGTTTGATGGGATCATGTAGAGGAATAATCACTCTGTCCCTGACCCCGGGAGTGTGTGATGGGCGGAGTAGAGGAACAATCAATCTGTGTCTGACACCGGGCGTGTGTGATGGGTCGGTGTGGAGGGAGATTCTCTCTGTGTCTGACCCCGAGAGTGTTTGATGGGACCGTGTACAGGAACAATCGCTCTGTGTCTGACCCCGGGAGTGTTTGATGGTACCGTGTAGAGGAATAATCACTCTGTGTCTGACCCCGGGAGTGTTTGATGGGACCGTGTAGAGGAATAATCACTCTGTGTCTAACACTGGAGTGTGTGATGGAACGGTGTGGAGGGAGATTCACTCAGTGTCTGAACCCGAGAGTGTTTGATGGGACCGTGTAGATGAACAATCACTCTGTGTCTGACCCCGGGAGTGTTTGATGGTACCGTGTAGAGGAATAATCACACTGTGTCTGACCCCGGGAGTGTTTGATGCGACCATGTAGAGGACTAATCACTCTGTGTCTGACCCCGGGAGTGTTTGATTTGACCGTGTAGAGGAATAATCACTCTGTGTCTGACCCCGGGAGTGTTTAATGGGACCGTATAGAGCAATAATCACTCTGTGTCTGACCCCGGGAGTGTGTGATGGGACCGTGTAGAGGAATAATCACTCTGTGTCTGACCCCGGGAGTGTGTGATGGGCGGTGTAGAGGAACAATCAATCTGTGTCTGACACCGGGCGTGTGTGATGGGTCGGTGTGGAGGGAGATTCTCTCTGTGTCTGACCCCGAGAGTGTTTGATGGGACCGTGTAGAGGAACAATCACTCTGTGTCTGACCCCGGGAGTGTTTGATGGTACCGTGTAGAGGAATAATCACTCTGTGTCTGACCCCGGGAGTGTTTGATGGGACCGTGTAGAGGAATAATCACTCTGTGTCTGACCCCGGGCGTGTTTGATGGTACCGTGTAGAGGAATAATCACTCTGAGACTGAACCCGAGAGTGTTTGATGGGACCGTGTAGAAGAATAATCACTCTGTGTCTGTCCCCGGGAGAGTGTGATGGGACGGTGTTGATATAAATTCACTCTGTGTCTGACCCCGGGAGTGTTTGATGGGACCGTGTAGAGGAATAATCACTCTGTGACTGACCCCCGGAAGTGTTTGATGGGACCGTGTAGATGAATAATCACACTGTGTCTGACCCCCGGGAGTGTTGGATGGGACCGTGTAGAGGAATAATCACACTGTGTCTGTCCTCGGGAGTGTGTGATGAGACGGTGTGGACGAAGATTCACTCTGTGTCTGACCCCGGGAGTGTTTGATGGGACCGTGTAGAGCAATAATCACTCTGTGTCTGACCCCGGGATATTGTGATGGGACGGTATGGAAGGAGATTCACTCTGTGTCTGACCTCGGGAGTGTGTGATGGGACGGTGTTGAGAGAGATTCACTCTGTGTCTAATCCCGGGAGTGTGTGATGGGCGGTGTAGAGGAATAATCACTCTGTGACTGACCCCCGGAAGTGTTTGATGGGACCGTGTAGAGGAATCATCACACTGTGTCTGACCCCCGGGAGTGTTGGATGGGACCGTGTAGAGGAATAATCACTCTGTGTCTGTCCTCGGGAGAGTGTGATGAGACGGTGTGGACGGAGATTCACTCTGTGTCTGACCCCCGGATTGTTTGATGGGACCGTGTAGAGCAATAATCACTCTGTGTCTGACCCCGGGAGTGTGTGATTGGACGGCGTGAAGGGAAATTCACTCTGTGTCTGACACCGGGAGTGTTTGATGGGATCGTGTAGAGGAATAATCACTCTGTCCCTGACCCCGGGAGTGTGTGATGGGCGGAGTAGAGGAACAATCAATCTGTGTCTGACACCGGGCGTGTGTGATGGGTCGGTGTGGAGGGAGATTCTCTCTGTGTCTGACCCCGAGAGTGTTTGATGGGACCGTGTACAGGAACAATCGCTCTGTGTCTGACCCCGGGAGTGTTTGATGGTACCGTGTAGAGGAATAATCACTCTGTGTCTGACCCCGGGAGTGTTTGATGGGACCGTGTAGAGGAATAATCACTCTGTGTCTAACCCTGGAGTGTGTGATGGAACGGTGTGGAGGGAGATTCACTCAGTGTCTGAACCCGAGAGTGTTTGATGGGACCGTGTAGATGAACAATCACTCTGTGTCTGACCCCGGGAGTGTTTGATGGTACCGTGTAGAGGAATAATCACACTGTGTCTGACCCCGGGAGTGTTTGATGCGACCATGTAGAGGACTAATCACTCTGTGTCTGACCCCGGGAGTGTTTGATTTGACCGTGTAGAGGAATAATCACTCTGTGTCTGACCCCGGGAGTGTTTAATGGGACCGTATAGAGCAATAATCACTCTGTGTCTGACCCCGGGAGTGTGTGATGGGACCGTGTAGAGGAATAATCACTCTGTGTCTGACCCCGGGAGTGTGTGATGGGCGGTGTAGAGGAACAATCAATCTGTGTCTGACACCGGGCGTGTGTGATGGGTCGGTGTGGAGGGAGATTCTCTCTGTGTCTGACCCCGAGAGTGTTTGATGGGACCGTGTAGAGGAACAATCACTCTGTGTCTGACCCCGGGAGTGTTTGATGGTACCGTGTAGAGGAATAATCACTCTGTGTCTGACCCCGGGAGTGTTTGATGGGACCGTGTAGAGGAATAATCACTCTGTGTCTGACCCCGGGCGTGTTTGATGGTACCGTGTAGAGGAATAATCACTCTGAGACTGAACCCGAGAGTGTTTGATGGGACCGTGTAGAAGAATAATCACTCTGTGTCTGTCCCCGGGAGAGTGTGATGGGACGGTGTGGATATAAATTCACTCTGTGTCTGACCCCGGGAGTGTTTGATGGGACCGTGTAGAGGAATAATCACTCTGTGACTGACCCCCGGAAGTGTTTGATGGGACCGTGTAGATGAATAATCACACTGTGTCTGACCCCCGGGAGTGTTGGATGGGACCGTGTAGAGGAATAATCACACTGTGTCTGTCCTCGGGAGTGTGTGATGAGACGGTGTGGACGAAGATTCACTCTGTGTCTGACCCCGGGAGTGTTTGATGGGACCGTGTAGAGCAATAATCACTCTGTGTCTGACCCCGGGATATTGTGATGGGACGGTATGGAAGGAGATTCACTCTGTGTCTGACCTCGGGAGTGTGTGATGGGACGGTGTTGAGAGAGATTCACTCTGTGTCTAATCCCGGGAGTGTGTGATGGGCGGTGTAGAGGAATAATCACTCTGTGACTGACCCCCGGAAGTGTTTGATGGGACCGTGTAGAGGAATCATCACACTGTGTCTGACCCCCGGGAGTGTTGGATGGGACCGTGTAGAGGAATAATCACTCTGTGTCTGTCCTCGGGAGAGTGTGATGAGACGGTGTGGACGGAGATTCACTCTGTGTCTGACCCCGGGATTGTTTGATGGGACCGTGTAGAGCAATAATCACTCTGTGTCTGACCCCAGGAGTGTGTGATGGGACGGTGTTGAGCGAGATTCACTCTGTGTCTGACCCCGGCAGTGTGTGATGGGCGGTGAAGAGGAACAATCACTCTGTGTCTGCCACCGGGAGTGTGTGATGGGACGGTGTGGAGGGTGATTCACTCTGTGTATGACCCCGGGAGTGTGTGATGGGCGGTGTAGAGGGAGATTCACTCTGTGTCAGACACCGGGAGTCTGTGATGGGACAGTGTGGTGGGAGTTTCACTCTGTGTCTGACCCCGGGCGTGTGTAATGGGACCGTGTAGAGGAATAATCACTCTGAGTCTGACACCGGGAGTGTGTGATGGGACGGTGTGGAGGGAGATTCACTGTGTCTGACCCCGGGAGTGTGTGATGGGACCGTGCTGACGAATAATCACTCTGTGTCTGACCCCGGGAGTGTGTGATGGGACCGTGCAGACGAATAATCACTCTGTGTCTGACCCCAGGAGAGTGTGATGGGACGGTGCAGAGGAATAATCACTCTGTGTCTGATCCCGGGAGTGTTTGATGGGACCGTGTAGAGCAATAATCACTCTGTGTCTGACCCCGGGAGAGGGTGATCGGACGGTATGGAAGGAGATTCACTCTGTGTCTGACCCCGGGAGTGTGTGATGGGACCGTGTAGAGGAATAATCACTCTGTGTCTGATCCCGGGAGTGTTTGATGGGACCGTGTAGAGCAATAATCACTCTGTGTCTGACCCCGGGAGAGGGTGATCGGACGGTATGGAAGGAGATTCACTCTGTGTCTGACCCCGGGAGTGTGTGATGGGCGGTGAAGAGGAACAATCACTCTGTGTCTGACACCGGGAGTGTGTGATGGGACGGTGTGGAGGGAGATTCACTCTGTGTCTGACCCCGGGAGTGTGTGATGGGCGGTGAAGAGGAACAATCACTCTGTGTCTGACCCCGGGAGTGTGTGATGGGACGGTGTGGAGGGTGATTCACTCTGTGTATGACACCGGGAGTGTGTGATCGGCGGTGTAGAGGGAGATCCACTCTGTGTTTGACCCCGGGAGTGTGTGATGGGACGGTGTCGTGGGAGCTTCACTCTATGTCTGACCTCGGGAGTGTGTGATGGGATGGTGTTGAGAGAGATTCACTCTGTGTCTGATCCCGGGAGTGTGTGATGGGCGGTGTAAAGGAATAATCACTATGTGTCTGACCTCCGGGAGTGGTTGATGGGACCGTGTAGAGGAATAATCACTCTGTGTCTGACCCCGGGAGTGTGTGATTGGACGGCGTGAAGGGAAATTCACTCTGTGTCTGACCCCGGGAGTGTTTGATGGGATCGTGTAGAGGAATAATCACTCTGTGTCTGACCCCGGGTGTGTGTGATGGGACGGTGCGGAGGGAGATTCACTCTGTGTCTGACCCCGGGAGTGTGTGATGGGACGGTGCGGAGGGAGATTCACTCTGTGTCTGCCCCCGGGAGCGTTTGATGTGACCGTGTAGAGGAATAATCTCTCTGTGTCTGACCAATGGAGTGTGTGATGGGACGGAGTGGAGGGAGATTCAGTTTGTTTCTGACCCCGGGAGTGTTTGATAGGACCGCGTTTAGGAATAATCACTCTGTGTCTGACCAGGAGAGTGTGTGATGGGACGGTGTGGAGGGAGATTCAATCTGTGTCTGACGCCGGGAGTGTTTGATGGTACCGTGTAGAGGAATAATCACTCTGTGACTGACCCCCGGATGTGTTTGATGGGACCGTGTAGATGAATAATCACACTGTGTCTGACCCCCGGGTGTGTTGGATGGGACCGTGTAGAGGAATAATCACTCTGTGTCTGTCCTCGGGAGTGTGTGATGAGACGGTGTGGACGGAGATTCACTCTGTGTCTGACCCCGGGAGTGTTTGATGGGACCGTGTAGAGCAATAATCACTCTGTGTCTGACCCCGGGATATTGTGATGGGACGGTATGGAAGGAGATTCACTCTGTGTCTGACCTCGGGAGTGTGTGATGGGACGGTGTTGAGAGAGATTCACTCTGTGTCTAATCCCGGGAGTGTGTGATGGGACCGTGCTGACGAATAATCACTCTGTGTCTGACCCCGGGAGTGTGTGATGGGACCGTGCAGACGAATAATCACTCTGTGTCTGACCCCAGGAGAGTGTGATGGGACGGTGCAGAGGAATAATCACTCTGTGTCTGATCCCGGGAGTGTTTGATGGGACCGTGTAGAGCAATAATCACTCTGTGTCTGACACCGGGAGAGGGTGATCGGACGTTATGGAAGGAGATTCACTCTGTGTCTGACCCCGGGAGTGTGTGATGGGACCGTGTAGAGGAATAATCACTCTGTGTCTGATCCCGGGAGTGTTTGATGGGACCGTGTAGAGCAATAATCACTCTGTGTCTGACCCCGGGAGAGGGTGATCGGACGGTATGGAAGGAGATTCACTCTGTGTCTGACCCCGGGAGTGTGTGATGGGCGGTGAAGAGGAACAATCACTCTGTGTCTGACACCGGGAGTGTGTGATGGGACGGTGTGGAGGGAGATTCACTCTGTGTCTGACCCCGGGAGTGTGTGATGGGCGGTGAAGAGGATCAATCACTCTGTGTCTGACCCCGGGAGTGTGTGATGGGACGGTGTGGAGGGTGATTCACTCTGTGTATGACCCCGGGAGTGTGTGATCGGCGGTGTAGAGGGAGATCCACTCTGTGTTTGACCCCGGGAGTGTGTGATGGGACGGTGTCGTGGGAGCTTCACTCTGTGTCTGACCTCGGGAGTGTGTGATGGGATGGTGTTGAGAGAGATTCACTCTGTGTCTGATCCCGGGAGTGTGTGATGGGCGGTGTAAAGGAATAATCACTATGTGTCTGACCTCCGGGAGTGGTTGATGGGACCGTGTAGAGGAATAATCACTCTGTGTCTGACCCCGGGAGTGTGTGATTGGACGGCGTGAAGGGAAATTCACTCTGTGTCTGACCCCGGGAGTGTTTGATGGGATCGTGTAGAGGAATAATCACTCTGTGTCTGACCCCGGGTGTGTGTGATGGGACGGTGCGGAGGGAGATTCACTCTGTGTCTGACCCCGGGAGTGTGTGATGGGACGGTGCGGAGGGAGATTCACTCTGTGTCTGCCCCCGGGAGCGTTTGATGTGACCGTGTAGAGGAATAATCTCTCTGTGTCTGACCAATGGAGAGTGTGATGGGACGGAGTGGAGGGAGATTCAGTTTGTTTCTGACCCCGGGAGTGTTTGATAGGACCGCGTTTAGGAATAATCACTCTGTGTCTGACCAGGAGAGTGTGTGATGGGACGGTGTGGAGGGAGATTCAATCTGTGTCTGACGCCGGGAGTGTTTGATGGTACCGTGTAGAGGAATAATCACTCTGTGACTGACCCCCGGATGTGTTTGATGGGACCGTGTAGATGAATAATCACACTGTGTCTGACCCCCGGGTGTGTTGGATGGGACCGTGTAGAGGAATAATCACTCTGTGTCTGTCCTCGGGAGTGTGTGATGAGACGGTGTGGACGGAGATTCACTCTGTGTCTGACCCCGGGAGTGTTTGATGGGACCGTGTAGAGCAATAATCACTCTGTGTCTGACCCCGGGATATTGTGATGGGACGGTATGGAAGGAGATTCACTCTGTGTCTGACCTCGGGAGTGTGTGATGGGACGGTGTTGAGAGAGATTCACTCTGTGTCTAATCCCGGGAGTGTGTGATGGGCGGTGTAGAGGAATAATCACTCTGTGCCTGACCCCGGGAGTGTGTGATGGGCGGTGTAGAGGAACAACCAATCTGTGTCTGACACCGGGCGTGTGTGATGGGTCGGTGTGGAGGGAGATTCTCTCTGTGTCTGACCCCGGGAGTGAGTGATATGAAGGTGTGGAGGGAGATTCAACTTCGTTTCTGACTCCGGGAATTTCTGATGGGATTGTATGAAGGAAGATTCACTCTGTGTCTGACCCCGGGGGTGTCTGAAGGGACGGTGAGGAGGGAGATTCACTCTGTGTCTGAACCCGGGAGTGTGTGATGGGTCTGTGTGGAGGAAGATTCACTCTGTGTCTGACCCCGGGAGTGTGTGATGGGACGGTGTGGAGGGGGATTTACTCTGTGTCTGATCCCGGGAGTGTGTGATGGGACGGTGTGGAGGGAGATTCACTCTGTGTCTGACCACGGGAGTGTGTGATGGGACGGTGTGGAGGGAGATTCACTCTGTGTCTGACCCTCACTGACGTGTGTCCAGCTGATCCTGATGTACTTAATTTCGAGACATTCCCTGAACCCCCGGCCGGGACAGATCGAGGTCAGTTTCATCTTTGTCGGTTTAACCCTCTTTAGCTGACGTGTCCAATCCTGTCGAGAGATCTCAGAGCAAACTTGCAGTTGACTCCAGCGATTCCCTGTTTGAGATTAACACGGAGGGAACGCGTGAGAGATGCGATGACGGTGAAATACCCTTTGATTTTCCGTGCGGAGCTTTGCATGTCGGTGTGGTGAACAGTGAGGATAGTGGGTGAGACGGTGAGTAGCGTGGGCGGTATAAAACCTTAAGCCCTCTCTCATTTTCCTAACCCCACACTCTTTTTTCTCTTTCCCCTTCTCTCATCTCCCTGCCCATCTCTCAACCCGTCTCCTCTCGCCGTCTCTGCACTGTCCCTCACTCACACTATTTCCCCTACTGACCCCCACTGTGCCCTCCTATTTGCCCTCTCTCATTGTCCCCGTCTGTCCTTTATCACAGTTCCCGTCTCTATCACCCCTGGTTTCTACATCGTACTCTTTTTCTCTCTGTCTCTGTTAACTCTCATTCCATCCCGCCCGCATCTCCCGTTCTTCCTACCTCTCTGTCCATTTGTCGCTCATCTCCCCTCGCTCCTACCCCTGCTTTCTAACAAGCCCTTTCTCCCCGACGCTCTCCCTCTTGCTCTCCCCTTCACTCTATCCCCACGACTCTGTCTTCTCTCTCCCCTCTTTTCCCTCACACACTGCCGCTGTCTCACCCCTTCTTACCCCTCACGTATCCCTCTATCTCTTCTCTCAACACCTCTCTCTCTGTCTATCACAGATTACCTCTCCTATTCCCTACCGCACTCACTCTCTTCGTATCCGCCTGACCGACTCTCCCCCCCAGACGGTCTGAACTCCACTGACACAGCGCTGAACGTTCGGAAAGAGGAACCGCTCATCGATGTGTATGAAGATCCTCCCATTTCCCCGGGACCCGACTGGCTATCAACCACAGCACAAACAGGTCAGAGTTCACAGGGATGACGTCTTTCTTGAGGGTCACGTGCCATAATCTCAAGAGTCCGAGTTTCCCATGCATCTGTCTCGACCACGTCGTCTGTCATCTCAGTCCATAGACTGACCACCGTCTGGGTAAAAAAAAACAAATGTTATCTCTCGGCTCCGCAATTAAATCCCTTTCACCTCTTACCTCAGCCCTGTGCGCTCTGGTCCTCGAGAAGGTAGGAACAGATGTATGGGAGAAGGAAGAAAAAGAAGACAGCAACTTTCTTTGTGCTGTTAGAGATGAACAGTGAGGAAGTGGTGGAAAATTTCTTCAATGCATTCATTTTAATGCTAGGACAATTGTAAAAAAGTTGGATGAGCTTGAAGCGTGGATTTATATCTGGAAATATGATGTTGTAGCAATTAGTGAAACATTGTTGCAGGAGATATGTGATTGGCAACTAAATATTCCTGGATTTCTTTGCTTCAGGTGTGATAGAATCGGAAGCCCATTCTGTGAAAGGGATTTATGGTTTTGATTTGTAAAGTATGTACAGGATAGATTTCTTTGCAGCAATGTATAGAGGCACCAATCAGAGAAGGGACAGTGCTGGATCTTCTATTAGGGAATGAAATAGGTCCAGTGACGGAGGTATATGTTCTGGGGAGCATTTCGCGTCCAGTGATCACAATGCCATTAATTTCAATATAATTATGGAGAAGGATTGCACTGGATCCTGTGTTGAGATTTCTGAGATTCTTCATTGGAGAAAGGCTAAATTTGACAAGATGCGAAAGAATTAGGAGTGGATAGGGTCAATTAGTATTATTGGAAAAATGTATTAGAGAAATGGAGGTCATCTAAAGGTGAAATTTTGAGGGTACAGAATCTTTATGTTCCTGCTAGGTTGAAAGGAAAGGTTAAACGTTTGAGAGGGCCAGGGTTCTCAGGGGATATTGGAAACTTGCTTTGGAAAAAGAGAGTTATCTACAATAAATATAGGCAGCATGGAGTAAAAGAGATGCTCGAAGAATATAAAGAATTTAAACTTCAGAAAGAAATTAGAAAAGCTAAAATATGATACCAGGTTGCTTTGGCAATAAGGGGAAAATAAATCCGAAGGGTTTCTACAGTTACATGAATAGCAAAAGGATAGTGAGGGATAAAACTGGTCCCTTAGAGAATCAGAGTGGACAGCGACGTGCAGAGCCGAAAGAGATGGGGGAGAATTCGAATAATTTCTTTTCTTCGGTATTCAATAAGGAGAAGAACACAGGATTGTATAAGGTAAGGTAAACAAGTAGTGAAGTTATAGAAATTAGCGGTTAATGAGGAGGAATTACTTCTGCTTTTAAGGAATATAAAAGTGGACAAATCTCCGGGTGCTGACATGATTTTACTAGGATCTTGACGAAGGTCAGTTCATAAATAGCAGGGGCTCTGACAGAAATGATTCAAATGTCACTAGAAACGGTGATTGCCGGAGGATTGGCGTATTGCTCATGTGGTTCCTATGTTTAAAAAAGGTTCTAAGAGTAAACTTAGCAATTATAGGCCTGTCAGTTTGACGTCAGTGGTGGGTAAATTCATGGAAAGTATTCTTATAGATGGTATAATAACTATATGGATAGAGAGGGTCTGATTAGGAACAGTCAACATGGATTTGTGTGGGGAAAGTCATGTTCGTCACATCTTCTTGAATTTATTGAAGAGGATACGAGGAAAGTTGACGAGGGTAAAGCAGTGGATTTTGTCTAGAAGGACTTCAGTAAGGCCTTTGACAAGTTTCGCATAGAAGGGTTGTTAGGAAAGTTCAATCGTTAGGTATTAATATTGAAGTAGTAGAATATATTCAAAAGTGTTTCGATCGGAGATGCCAGTGAGTAATGGTGGATAACTGTTTGTCAGGTTGGAGGCCGGTGTCTAGTGGTGTGCCTCAGGGATCTGTACTGGGTTCAATGTTGTTTGTCATATACATCAATGATCTGGATGATGGGGTGGTAAATTGCATTAGTAAATATGCAGATGATACTAATTTAGGTGGCGTTGTGGATACTGAAGTAGTTTTTCAAAGTTTGCAGAAAGATATAAGCCATTTAAAGAGTGGGCCGAGCGATGGCAGATGGAGTTTAATGTTGATAAGTGTGAGCCGCTATATTTTGGTAGGAATAATGCAAATAGGACATACCTGGTAAATGGTAGGACATTGAAGAATGCAGAAGAACAGAGTGACCTGGAAATAATAGTGCATAGTTCCCTGAAGGTGGAATCTTATGTGGAGAGGGTGGTGAAGAAGCTTTTGGTATGTTGGCCTTTATAAATCAGAGCATTGAGTATAGGAGTTGGGATATAATGTTAAAATTGTACAAGACATTTGTAAGGCCGAATTTGGAGTATTGCGTAAAGTTCTGGTCACTGAAATATAGTAAAGATATCAACAAAATAGAGAGAGTACAGAGAAGATTTACTAGAATGTTGCCTGGGTTTCAGCACCTAAGTTACAGGGAAAGATTGAAGACGTTAGGTTTTTATTCTTTGGATCGCAGAACGTTGAGGGGAGACGATAAAGGTATATAAAATTATGAGAGGGATAGATAGAGATGACGTGTATAAGCTTTTTCCATTGAGAGTATGGGAGATTCAAACAAGAGCACATGAGTTGAGACCTACGTGTCAAAAGCTTAAGGGTAACATGAGGGGGAATTTATTTACTCAGAGAGTGCTAGCTGAATGGAATAAGCTTCCAGAAGGAATTTTAGAGGCATGTTCGGTATTGTCATTTAAAACAAATTGTATAGGTATATGGACAGGAAAGGAATGGAGGGTTATGGGCTGAGTGTGGGTCGGTGGGATTAGGTGGGAGTAGGATAACCACAAGGACTAGAATGGCCGAGATGGCCTGTTTCCGTGCTGCTATTTGAATATGATTATATGGTTATGTGGCTACTCTGTATGTTGGGGAAAATAACTGTACGCGTTGACCGCTCGTGGTGTAAATCGTCTCTGTATCTTCATCACTACGCTCCAAGAATTACAGTCCCAACCTGTCCTTTTATCAGTCTCCCGAATCCGGCAACATCCTCGTTCTCCTCCTGCTCTCTCATACACTCTTACATTACACACCTCACACTCTCTGACCCACTTTCTACCCCATTCTCCTCCTTTGCTCGCGTCCTTTTTCTCTACCAGCACTCTCCTACAAACTCCTACAAATCTATGGCCTTCTTTCTCCACATCCGTTCCATTCTTCTCCGTCCACCCACTGTCCCCCACACACACCCCACTCTCTCCTCTCCCTATTTCCTCCCCCACCCTTTCATTCGCCCCTCTCTCTCCTTCTTCGTTCTCTCTAAATCAGTTTCCTCAACTTTCTCCCTCGTGGCCATCGACTCTCACTTCAATACTCTGCCCAATGGTTCCCGATGCCACGGTCTTGAGTAACTTCTATGCTCATTCCCCCTGCCTGCGCCCGTCATGGTTTTATATAATTCTGTAAGGTCGCCCTGCGCTCCAGGAATAAAGTCTCGAATTTCCCGATCTTTCTCCATGCCTCACTCCCCCGAATCCAACATCCTCGTGAAACTTCCAGCACAGTGGCCTTTCCTATATCAGGGCGACCAACACTGAACAAGAGCGGCGTCACTGTACATCTGTCATTTGACTTTCCGACTCCTGTACCATCATCTTCCAGAGCAGTGTACCATCTGAGCCATGTTAATGTCTAGGTAGACTACATCTACTCACTGTGCCTGAACAGTCCTTCCTGATCTTATTAGTCCGGCGACTCTGCCTCGGTCTCAGGCCATCCGTATCTCTCTCCCTCCTCCAACTTCCACCATCCGATCTACGCCCTGCCTCCCTCTCTCACCGCTCCTTCCTTTCTTCGTCCTTCCCTTCCTCTCTTTCATCTCCCAGACAGATCCACCATCTGGGATTTTGTGACAGTATGTGTCAGTATACATTTTACCAACCAATCAGGCCAAACAGGTCCTACGCAATAACTCCGTTCAGTCTAATCCCCCCTGGCCCCACACCCTCATACAGAGCAGACCAACAATAGCTCACTAAAGACCCTATCCATCACGCCTGTTACACTGCACTAAGCAGCCGCCCTACTATCTTACTCCAAAGATGGAAAACTGACGTTTCTACATCCATGGACCCTGTCTATATTTCCTGCTGTCTCTGTGAAGTAACCAGCATAACCATAGACACCCACACGAACCAGCCGCACACCACCCCATCGGGGAGAAAGTTACGAAAGCTCGTCCCACATGTCTCAAGGACGGCCTCAGCCTCGTTTTTATCGGATTATCGAATGCCCCCAAGGACAACGTGGAGGGAGCTTCACTAGAGGTCTGACCAAAGTACTGTGTGATAGGACCATGGGTAGGAGCATCACTCTGTGTCTGATCCCAGAAGTGTCTGATGGAACCGTGCGTAGGGAGATTCACCCTGTGTCTGACCCCAGTCGTGTGTGATTGAACCGTGCGGAGGGAGATTCACTCTGTGTCTGACCCCATTCGTGTTTGATGGAACCGTGCGGAGGGATCTTCACGCGATGTCTGACCCCAGTCGTGTTTGATAGGACCATGGGTGGGAGCATCACTCTGTGTCTGACCCCGGTAGTGTGTGATGGGACGGTGTGGAGGGAGATTCACTCTGTGTCTCACCCCAGGAGTGTGTGATGGGAGGGTGTGGAGGGAGATTCACTCTGTGTCTGACCCTCACTGATCTGTGTCCAGCTGAACCTGATGTACTTAATTTCGAGACATTCCCTGAACCCCCGGCCGGGACAGATCGAGGTCAGTTTCATCTTTGTCGGTTTAACCCTCTTTAGCTGACGTGTCCAATCCTGTCGAGAGATCTCAGAGCAAACTTGCAGTTGACTCCAGCGATTCCCTGTTTGAGAATAACACGGAGGGAACGCTTGAGAGATGCGATGACGGTGAAATACCCTTTGATTTTCCGTGCGGAGCTTTGCATGTCGGTGTGCTGAAGAGTGAGGACAGTGGGAGAGACGGTGAGTAGCAAGCGCGGTATAAAACCTTAATCCCTCTCTCACTTTTCAAACCCCACTCCCTTTTTCCTCTTTTCCCTTCTCTCATCTCCCTGCCCATCTCTCAACCCGTCTCCTCTCGCCGTCTCTGCACTGTCCCTCACTCACAGTATTTCCCCTACTGACTCCCACTGTGCCCTCCTATTTGCCCTCTCTCATTGTCCCCGTCTCTCCTTTATCACAGTGACCGTCTCTATCGCTCCTGGTTTCTCCATCGTACACTTTTTCTCTCTCTCTGTTAACTCTCATTCCATCCCGCCCGCATCTCCCGTTCTTCCTCCCTCTCTGTCCATTCGTCGCTCATCTCCCCTCGCTCCTTCCCCTCCTTTCTAACCAGCCCTCTCTCCCCGACGCTCTTCCCCTTGCTCTCCCCTTCACACTATCCCCACGCCTCTGTACTCTCTCTCCCCTCTTCTCCCTCACACTGCCGCTGTCTCACCCCTTCTCACCCCTCACGTATCCCTCTCTCTCTTCTCTCAACCCCTCTTTCTTCTGTGTATCACCGATTACGTCTCGTATTCCTTACCGCTCTCAATCTCTTCGTATCCGCCTGACCGACTCTCTCCCCCAGACGGTCTGAAGTCCTCTGACACAGCGCTAAACTTTCTGAAAGAGGAACCGCTCTTCGATGTGTATGAAGATCCTCCCAGGTCCCCGGGACCCGACGGACTGTCGCCCACAGTACAAACAGGTCAGAGTTCACAGTGATGACGTCATTCTGGAGGGGTCACTTGCCATAATCTCAAGAGTCCGAGTTTCCCATGCATCTGTCTCGACCACGTCCACTGTCAGCTCAGTCCATAGACTGACCACCGTCTGGGTAAAAAAAAAACAAATGTTATCTCTCGGCTCCGCAATTAAATCCCTTTCACCTCTTACCTCAGCCCTGTGCGCTCTGGTCCTCGAGAGGGTAGGAACAGATGTATGGGAGAAGGAAGAAAAAGAAGACAGAAATTTTCTTTGTGCTGTTAGAGATGAACAGAGAGGATGTGGTGGAAAATTTCTTCAATGCATTCATTTTAATGCTAAGAACTTTGTAAAAAAGTTGGATGAGCTTGGAGCGTGGATTTATAACTGGAAATATGATGTTGTAGCAATTAGTGAAACATTGTTGCAGGAGGAGTGTGATTGGCAACTAAATATTCCTTGATATCTTTGCTTCAGGTGCGATAGAATCGGAGGAACAAGAGTGGGAGATGTTGCGTTGGTTGTCAGAGAAAAAAATTACAGCGGCGCTCTGGCAGGATAGATTAGAGGGCTCATCTAATATATTGTAGATGTCTTATAAACAATCTAATGGAGAGCAAGAATTGGAAGAGCAAATCTGTAAGGAGATAGCAGATGTGTGTAGTAAGCACGGGGTTGTGATTGTGCGAGATTTTCATTTTCCGCGCACAGACTGGGAAGCCCATTCTGTAAAAGGGATTGATAGTTCTGATTTGTAAAGTATGTACAGGATAGATTTTTTTGCAGCAATGTATAGAAGTACCAATCAGAGAAGGGGCAGTGTTGGATCTTCTAATAGGGAATGAAATAGGTCCGGTGACGGAGGTATATGTTTTGGAGAGCATTTCGCGTCCAGTGATCACAATGCCATTAATTTCAATATAATTATGGAGAAGATTTGCACTGGACCATGTGTTGAGATTTTTGAGATTTTTCATTGGAGAAAGGCTAATTTTGAAGCGTTGCGAAAGAATTAGGAGTGGATAGTGACAATTAGTTTTATTGGAACAATGTAATAGAGAAATGGAGCTCATCTAAAGGTGAAATTTTGAGGGTACAGAATCTTTATGTTCCTGTTAGGTTGAAAGGAAAGGTTAAACGTTTGAGAGGGCCAGGGTTTTTCAAGGGATATTGGAAACTTCGTTAGGAAAAAGAGAGATATCTACAATAAATGTAGGCAGCCTGGAGTAAATGAGGTGCTCGAAGAATATAAAGAATGTAAACTTAAGAAAGAAATTAGAAAAGCTAAAATAAGATACCAGGTTGCTTTGGCAAGTAAGGGGAAAATAAATCCGAAGGGTTTCTACTGTTACATGAATAGCAAAAGGATAGTGAGGGATAAAACTGGTCCCTTAGAGAATCAGAGTGGACAGCGACGTGCAGAGCCGAAAGAGATGGGGGAGAATTTGAACAATTTCTTTTCTTCGGTATTCATTAAGGAGAAGAACACTGGATTGTATAAGGTAAGGTAAACAAGTAGTGAAGTTATAGAAATTAGCGGTTAAAGAGGAGGAAGAACTGGTGTTTTTAAGGAATATAAAAGTTATTAAATCTCCGGGTGCTGACATGATTTCCTGTAGGACCTTGAGGGGGTTAGTGCATAAATAGCAGGGGCTCTGACAGAAATATTTCAAATGTCATTAGAAACGGGGATTGTGCCGGAGGATTGGCGTATTGCTTATGTGGTTCCATTGTTTAAAAAGGTTCTAAGAGTAAACTTAGCAATTATAGGCCTGTCAGTTTGACGTCTGTGGTTGGTAAATTAATGGAAAGTATTTTTATAGATGGTATAATAACTATCTGGATAGAGAGGGTCCGATTAGGAACAGTCAACATGGATTTGTGTGGGGAAAGTCATGTTCGTCACATCTTCTTGAATTTATTGAAGAGGATACGAGGAAAGTTGACGAGGGTAAAGCAGTGGATGTTGTCTATATGGACGTCAGTAAGGCCTTTGACAAGGTTCTGCATGGAAGGTTAGTTAGGAAAGTTCAATTGTTAGGTATTGATATTGAAGTAGTAAAATATATTCAAAAGTGCCTGGATGGGAGATGCCAGTGAGTAGTGATGGATACTGTTTGTCAGGTTGGAGGCCGGTGACTAGTGGTGTGCCTCAGGGATCTGTACTGGGTTCAATGTTGTTTGTCATGTACATCAATGATCTGGATGATGGGGTGGTAAATTGGATTAGTAAATATGCAGATGATACTAATTTAGGTGGCGTTGTGGATACTGAAGTAGTTTTTCAAAGTTTGCAGGAAGACTTAAGACATTTAAAGAGTGGGCTGAGCGATGGCAGATGGAATTTAATGTTGATAAGTGTGAGCCGCTACATTTTGGTAGGAATATTCCAAATAGGAAATACATGGCAAATGGTAGGACATTGAAGAATGCAGTAGAACAGAGTGATCTGGAAATAATGGTTCATAGTTCCCTGAAGGTGGAAACTTATGTGGATAGTGTGGTGACGAAAGCTTTTGGTATTTTGGCCTTTATAAACCAGAGCATTGAGTATTTGAGTTGGGATGTAATGTTAAAATTTTACAAGACATTAGTAAGGCCGAATTTGGAGTATTGCGTAAAGTTCTGGTCACTTAAGTATAGTAAAGATGTCAACGAGATGTCAGTAGAGAGAGTACAGAGAAGATTTACGAGAATGTTGCCTGGGTTTCAGCACCTAAGTTACAGGGAAAGATTGAGGAAGTTAGGTTTTTTATTCTTTGGAGCGCAGAACGTTGAGTGGGGACGGTAAAGGTATAGAAAATTATGAGAGGGATAGATAGAGATGACGTGTATACGTTTTTTCCATTGAGAGTAGGGGAGATTCAAACAAGAGCACATGAGTTGAGACTTACGGGTCACAATTTAAGGGTAACATGAGGAGGAATTTCTGTACTCAGTGAGTGGTAGCTGAATGGAATGAGCTTCCAGTAGCAATTTTAGAGGCATGTTCGGTATTGTCATTTAAAGCAAAATTGTACAGGTATATGGACAGGAAAAGAATGGAGGGTTATGGGCTGATTGCGGATCGGTGGGATTAGGTGAGAGTAGGCGTTCGACAAGGACTAGAATGGCCGAGATGGCCTGTTTCCGTGCTGCAATTGTAATATGGTTATATGGTTATGTGACTATTCTGCATGTCTGGGGAAAATAACTGTACGCGTTGACCGCTCGTGGTGTAATACGTCTCTGTATCTTCATCACTACGCTCCAAGAATTAAAGTCCCAACCTCTCCTTTGATCAGTCTCCCGAGTCCGGCAACATCCTCGTTCTCCTCCTGCTCTCTCATCCACTCTAACATTGCACTCCTCACTCTCTCTGATCAACTCCTACCCCATTCTCCTCCTTTGCTCGCGTCCTGTTTCTCCCCCACCACTCTCCTACAAACTCCTACAAATCTATGGCCTTCTTTCTCCACATCCGTTCCATTCTTCTCCGTCCTTCCACTCTCCTCCACTCCCATCCCACTCCCTATTTCCTCTCCCACCCTTTCTCTCGCCCGTCTCTCTCCGTTCTCTCTACACAGCCTCCGTGTTTCCTCAACTTTCTCCCTCGTCGCCATCGACTCTCACTACAATCCTCTGCCCAAAGGTCCCAGATACCCCGGTCCTGAGTAACGTCTGTGCTGATTCCCGCTGCCCGCGCCCGTCATGGTTTTATACAACTCTGTCAGATCGCCCCTGCGCTCCAAGGAATAATGTCTCGAATTTCCCGTCCTCTCTCCATGCCTCACTCCCCCGAGTCCAACATCCTCGTGAACCTTCCAGCACAGTGGCCTTTCCTATATCAGGGCGACCGACACTGAACAAGATCGGCGTCACTGTACATCAGCCACGTGACCTCCCGACTCCTGTACCATCATCTTCCAGAGCAGTGTACCATCTGAGCCATGTTAATGCCTAGGTAGATTACATCTACTCACCGGGCCAGATGAGTCCTTCCCAATCATATTAGCCCGGCGACTCTCTCTCGGTCTCAGGCCATCCGTATCTCTCTCCCTCCTCCAACTTCCACAATCTGGATCTTCGCCCTCCCTCCCTCTCTCACCGCTCCTTTCTTTCTTCGTCCTTCCCTTCCTCTCTTCCATCTCCCAGAGTGATCCACCATCTGGGATCTTGTGACAGTATTTGTCACTGTACATTTTACCAACCAATCAGGCCAAACAGGTCCTACGCAATAGCTCCGATCAGTCTAATCCCCCCTGGCCCCACACCCTCATACAGAGCAGCCCAACAATAGCTCACTAAAGACCCTATCCATCACGCCTGTTACACTGCCCTAAACAGCCGCCCTACTATCTTACTCCAAAGATGGAAATCTTACATGTCTACATCCATGGACACTGTCTACAGTTCTTGTTGCCTCCGTGAAGAAACCAGCATAACCAGAGACTCCCCCCCCGAACCAGCCGTACTCACTCCCATCGGGGAGAAAGTTACGAAGGCTCGTCCCACCGGTCTCAAGGACGGCTTCTGCTCCGTTTTTACCGGATTATCGAACGGCCCCCAAGGACAACGTGGAGGGAGATTCACCCTTTGTCTGACCCCAGTCGTGTGTGATAGGACCATGGTTGGGTGCATCACTCTGTGTCTGACCCCAGGAGTGTGTGATAGAACCGTGCGGAGGGAGATTCACCCTGTGTCTGACCCCAGTCGTGTGTGATAGGACCATGGGTGGGAGCATCACTCTGTGTCTGACACCAGGAATGTTTGATAGAACCGTGCGGAGGGAGATTCACTCTGTGACTGACCCCAGTCGTGTGTGATGGGACCGTGTAGAGGAATGATCACTCTGTGTCTGACCCCCGGAATGTGTGATGGAACCGTGCGGAGGGAGATTCACTCTGTGTCTGACTCTCACTCTTCTGTGTCCAGCTGAACCTGATGTGCTGTACGCGGAAGTTAATTTCAAGACCCTCTCGGCAACCCGAGTCCGGACAGATCGAGGTCAGTTTCAGCTTTGTTCGTTCATCCCTGATTAGGTGACGTGTCCAATCCTGTCGCGAGATCTCAGGGCAAACGTCCAGTTGACACTAATGATTCCCTGTTTGAGAATAACACGGAGGGAACGGGTGAGCAATGCGAAGTTGGGGGGGGGGGGGGTGGTGGATTCTCTGTTTGACGATCGGTGCGGAGTGTTGCACTCTAGGAGGGGCGGATTAGAGGTAGCGCCGTGGAATGTATTGTGGAGGGAGTGCTGTGGGAAGATGGCATGTTGTGCAGAGAAAGGCGCAATGAGGAGCAGGCGATGTGGGGAAGGGGTGGTGGAGATCAGATAGATTCGTGTTGTTGTAGTGAGGAAGCAGGACTGTGGGCGAGACGGGGAGCGCGATATTAAACCTTAACCCTCTCTCTCTTTTCTAACACCACTCTCTTTTCCCTTTCCCTTTCTATCACACCGTCTCCTCTCTCCCTCTATCTCCTGTCCCTCCCTCACACTATTTCCCCTACTGTCTCCCACTGTCCCGTACTCTTCTCCCTCTCTCAATGCCCCCTCTCCCTGCGATCTCTCTTCTATCACAGTCACCATCTCTCCCACTCTCGTTCTCCCTCTCTATCGCTCTCTCTCTGCTCACTTATATCCCGCCAGTTCTTCCCACTTCTCTCTGTCTCGAAGTTAGCCACTCATCTTCCCTCCACGGTTTCTCTTTCTCTCCATCCATCTCTCCCGCTCCCCGGCGCTCTTCCCGCTTGCTCTTTCCCCTCTCACTGAAATTCTCTTGTTCTCGCTTCCTCCTCCCTCTCCCACTTCCGCCCGCCCTCCCTCTCCCTTCTCATTCCCCTCCATTCATCTCTCACGCCTCCCAATCCGCTCCCCCGACACAGTCTTCCCCCTCTCCCTTTCTCTCCCCGTTCTTTCTCTCGCATTTTCCTGTCCAATGCCCACCGCGCTCTCCCCTCTCTGTCCATCGTTTTCACTTACTCTCTGTCTCCACGTCTCTGTCCTCTCTCTCTCCCCGGTCGCCCCCAACCTCTCTCTCGCTACCTCTTACCCTCTCTCCCTTCACTGGTCCCTCTCCCTCTTCTCTCTCTCCCCGACTCCTTCCCCCATTCCCTACCGCTCTCACTCTCTTACTAATCTGCCTGTCTCTCTCTCTCTCTCTCTCTCCCAGACAGTCTGAACTCCACCTACTCAGAGCTGAACATCCGGAAAAAGAAACTCCGCGTCGATGAGGACGAAGATCCTCCCATTTCCTCGGGACCCGGCGGGCTATCAACGGCTGCACAAAGAGCGAGGACGTCATTCTGGAGTGGTCAGTCTCATACTCCCAAGTGTTTGTAATCCATCTGCTTGGACCACATTCTCTGTCAGCTCGTTCCATAGACTGACAACCCCCACACGGGTCCCAATTAAATATCATTCCCCTCTCACCTTAGACCTGTGCGCTCTGGTCCTCGATTCTCCAAGTCTGTGGAAAATAGCCGTACGCATTCTCGGCTCATGGTTTCATGCGTCTTTGTGTGGTCACCCCAACACTCCAAGAATTAAATTCCCAACCTAACCGATCACTATCCATAAATTTCTCCCTCCAATCCGGCAACATCCTCATTCTCCTCATTATATCTGCTCCACTCTCACTCCTCCATCTTCCCACACTACCCACCACTCTCTCTCTTCCCCTGTCCTACGCCAGTCGCCTCCACTACTCGGTTCCCGATTCTCCCCAACTAATCTACTACAAACGTTTCCCCATCTATTCCCCTGTTTCTCCCCATATCCCCACTTTTCCCCCTCCGCCCCACTGTCCGTCTCTCTCTCCACACCTATGCTCTCACTCTCACTTTCTCTTTACCCCTCTCGTCTCGGTCTTCCTCCTACCTCTCTAACACCACTCCCTCACTCATCTCTCTCCTTCCACGCAATCGACTCTCACCTCAATCCTGGGCCCTCTGGTTCCCGAAACCCCGGACCTGAGAAACGTCTGTGCTTGTTCACCCTGCCTGTGCAACTCGAGGTTTTATACAACTCTGTAAGGTCACCCCTGCGATACAAGGAATAGAATCCCGACGTGCCCGACCCTTCTCCATGCCTCATTCCCCTGAGTCCAACATACTCATAAACATTCCGGCATCGTGACCTTTCCTATATCAGGGAGATTAACACTGAACAAGAGCGGCGTCACTGTAGATCTGCAACGAGACATCCCGACTCCTGTACCATCATCTTCCAGAGCAGTGTACCATCTGAGAAATAGTTAACGTCCAGGTAGATTACATCTACTCCCCGTAACTGATCAGTCCTTCCGGAGCAAATTAGCCGGACATCTCTCCCTGGGTCTCAATCCATCCAGTATGTCTCTCACTCCTCCATTTTCCACCATCTGGATCTCCCCCCCCACCACTCTCCCTCTCTCACCTTTCCTGTTCTTTCTCCGACTCTCCCTCCCTTCCTGTCTTCCATCTCACAGAGTGATCCACCATCTGGGATCATGTGACAGTATTTGTTAACGTCAGTGTACATATTATCGACCAATCAGGACAAACAGGTCCTCCGCAAAAAAAAATCTGACTGCTCTCAGGCCATCAAGTATCTCTTACTTTTCTCCATCTTCGATCTTCAGGATCTCCCCCCTCCCTCCCTCTCTCACCGCTCATTTCTTTCTTCGCCCTTCCCTTCCTCTCTTCTATCTCCCTGAGTGTTCTACCATTTTGTACCCAGTAAAAATATTTGTTGAATTCAGTGTGCATTTTATCTATTAATCAGGTCCTCCGCAAAAATATCGATGAATCTAACCTCCCCTGGCCCCACCCCCTTATACAAAGCAGCCCTACAATAGGTCATTGAATTCCCTATCCATCACGCCTGGTACACTGCCCTAATCAGCCGTCCTGCTGTCTTACTCCAAAGATGGAAACCTAACACTTTCACTCCGTGGACATTTCCTGCTGTCTCCGTGAAGCAGCCAGCATAACCATAGACCCCCATTCAACCCAGCCGGACTCCGTCCCATCGGGGAGAAAGGTACTAAAGCTCTTCCCACCAGTCTGAAGGACGGCTTCTGGCCCGTATCTATCGGATTATCGAACGGCCCCCTGGGACGATCAGATGGAGTCCTGACCTCACGATCTACCTCGTCCTGGCCCCTTGCATTTTATAGCCTGCCGGCACTGCCCTCTCTCTGTAACTGTGACTCTTTATACTGTAGGACCTCTCCTGCTCGTGATCTATATAGAAACATTCAAACATAGAAAACATACAGCACATTACAAGCTCTTCGGCCAAAAAGTTGAAGCGAACACGTCCCTACCTTCGAACTACCAAGGCTTTACCCAGAACCCTCTATTTTTCTAAGCTCGATGTAGCCATCCATGAGTCCTTTGATAGAGCCTAACGGTTTCGCCTCCACCACCATTTCCTGCAGCCTCACCACACTCTGGGTAAAAAAAAAGCTTACCCCGACACCTCCTCTGTACCTACTTCCAAGCACCTTAAAAGCATGTCCTTTTCTGCGAGCGATTTCAGTCCTGAGAAAAAGCCTCTGACTATCCACACGATCCATGCCTCTCCTCATCTTGTGCACCTCAAATCTGGTCACCTCTCATCCTCCGTCAATAGGTTGTATTCTCATAATGCATGCTCTCAAATCAAATAAACATTCTTGTCAATCTCCTCTGCACCCTTTCTATGGATTCCACGTCTTTTCTACAGCGAGGCGACCAGAACTGAGCACAGTACTCCAAGTAGGGTATGTCCAACATCCTATATAGCTGCAACATTACCTCTCGGCTCCTAAATTAAATTCCACGATTAACTAAGGCCAAAATAAACGTACGCCTTCTTAATCACAGAGTCAACCTGCGCATCTGCTTTGAGCTAGGTGCCCAAGATCCCTCTGATTCCCCACTCTGCCCATAATCTTACCATTAGTACTGTAATCTGCCCTACCAACGTGAACCACTTCACACTTAGCTGGGTTGAACTCCATATGTCATTTCTTAGCCCGGTTTTGCACCCTATCAATGTCCCGCTGTAACCTCTGACAGCCCTCTAACTATCTACAACAACTCCAAACATTGTGTCATCAAACTTATGAACCCAGCCCTCCACATCTTCATCTAGGTCACTTATAAAAGTCACGAAGAATAAGGGTCCCAGAACAGATCCCACATGCACTCCACTGGTGACCGATTTCCGTGCAGAATATGACCGGTCTACACCCAATCTTTGCCTTCTGTGGCAAGCCAGGTCTGGGTCCACAAAGCAATACCCCCTTGGATCCCATTTCTCCTTACTTTCTCAGTAAGACTGGCAAGGGTTACCTTATCAAATGCCTTACTGAGATACATATACGTTAAATCTACTTCTCTTCCTTCGACAATGTGTTTAGTCTCATCCTCACAAATATACAATCAGGCTCGTCAAGCATACCTACCCTTGACAAAGCCATACTGGCTATTGCTAATCATATTATAGCTCTTTGAACCCATCATTGCACTGTAGGTGATTCAGTGAAAACACTTTTCAATTCCCAGATCGGGACCAATACCTCTAGCCACTGAGTTCAAGTGTTTCCACCGATCCGCAGACGAGTCCAGATTAAATTAGAACAAATAGGTCACCATACTGAATGTGAGAGGACTTCAGTGTAAATGTACCATATTGCGTTCAGTCTTTCAAATGAAAGCATGTGTCTGAAGGTCGGAAATAACAGAGGGAAATGGGAACGAGCTGATGAAGAAGGGAAAGCAATATTGTGGAGAGCGGAGAAGACTAGCCAGGAATTCAGTGGGGCGTAGATCAGTTACAGATATGGTTTGGAGACCTGGCAGATAGAGGTTAACCGGTTAAAACCTAAAATGTTGGGCCTTGGTAAATCAAATGAAAGAAGTGACACACAATCAAAGCCAAGACCCTAAACATTGTTGGAACATAGAGACGTAGAGAATCTACAGCACAATACAACCCTTCAGATTACAATGCTGTGCCGAACAACTTTAGATGGTCAGAGGATCTTGGGATCCATGTTCATAGCTCCCTGAACATGGCTGCACAGTTTTATCAAGGCCCTTGACATTTTAGGTCACACTTTGAGGACAGTGTCCAGTTCCAGTCGCCTCACTATAGAAAGGATGTGGAAGCATTGGAAGGGGTACAGAGGAGACTTACCAGGATGAATCCTAGTTTAGAGAGTGTGCATTATGATCGGAGATTAAGGGAGCAAAGTCTTTACTCTCTGGAGCGAAGGAAGATGAGAGGATACATGGTAGATGATACAAGAAATTGACAAGCATAGATAGAGTGGAGAGTGAACGCCACTTTCCCAGGGAACCACAGCTCAATATAACAGGACATGGCTTGAAGGTAAGGGGTGGGAAGTTCAAGGGAGATATTAGATGAAGGTTTTTTTTTACTCAGAGAGTGGCAGGTGCGTGGAATGCACTGCCTGAGTCAGTGGAGGAGGCAGATACAATAGTGAAATTTAAGAGAATACTAGACAGGTATATGGAGGAACTTAATGTGTTGAATTACATGGGAGGCAGTGTTTAAGGGTCAACACAGCATTGTGGGCCAAAGGGCATCAACTGCTCTTCCTTCACCAATGTGTTTAGTCGCGTCCCCACAAAAATTCAATCAGTCTCGTAAGGCACGATCTGCCCGTTACAAATCCATGCTGACAACTCCTAAATTGATTATACCTCTCTAACTGTTCATAAATCCTGCCTCCCAGCATCTTCTCCATCAGCTTACCAATCGCTGAGGTAAGACTCACTGGTCTATAATTTCCTGGGTTATCTCTTGTCCCATTTTTGAATAAAGGAACAACATCCACAATCTTCCAATCCTCCGGACCCTCCCACGTCTCCATTGATGATGCATAGATCATTGCCAGAGCCTCAGCAATCTCTTTCCTCCCCTCCCATGGTTGCCTGGAGTATGTTTCGACCGGTACCGTTGACTTATCTAATGTGATGCTCTCCCAATGCTCCATTAGATCCTCTTTCTCAACATCTACATGCTCAGGCCTTGCAGCTTCCTGCAAGTCATCGCGACAGTCACTAAGTACTGAAGTAAAGTATCCATTAAGTATCTCATATTGTCTTATTAAATACTTATTGTGATCTTATTGTCGTATGGTATCTCCACAGCTGCGCAAGAACAGGAGTCGAAAGTGAAGATTGGAAAAACAGCCTACCGACTTATCTGCATAATCTGCCTAGTTACGTCCGCCCTCATCGTGACAGTGGCAAGTCTCTCGGTCCATGGTGAGTGGAACGGTCTCCGAGTGGAGTCAGACCGTAAAAAAAGAGAGTGGAATATATAGAGATTGTAGAACACAACAGTGAAACCAACACCCGCCTTACCGTAACACCGATGGAAGAAGGCAGTGTACATGAAGATTAGGAAGCCAGAAAGAGATGTATCTATTGAGGAAAGCAGTTTAGAAAGAAAAGAGATGAAGAAGGCGCTGTCGACAGAAGGAAGCAAGAGAAGGCCTTGGCGAATAGTGTAAAGGAAAACAAGGCATTCTTCAATTATGTGAAGAACAAAAGGATGACAGGATTGAAGGCAGGAGCGATTAGAGATAAAGGTGGGAACATGTGCCTGGAGACTGTGGAAGTGAGCGAGGTTCTCAATGAATACTTCTCTTCTGTATTCACAAATGAGAGGGAAATTGATGACGGTGAAGACAATATGAGGGAGCTTGATGTTCTGGAGTATGCTGATATTAGGGGAGAGGAGCTGTTGTAGTTGATTAAATACATTCAGACGGATAAGTCACAGGAGCCTAAAAGAATATTCCCCAGGCTGCTTCACGAGGGGAGAGAAGAGATTGTTGATCACCTGGGTAGAATCGTTATGTCCGCGCTGTCCAAGGGAATGGTCCGGCAGGAAGGGAGGGGGGCACATTTTTCACTCCTGTTCAAATAAGTAGGTAGGGATAGTCCGGATAATTATAACCCAGTGAGCCTTCCGTCCGTGGTGGAAAAGCTGTTGGAAAAGATTCTTAGGGATAACACCAATGGGCATTTAGAGATCATGGTCTGAACAGGGACAGTCATCAAGGCTTTGTGAAGTGCAGATCGTGTCTAACAATCCTGATAGAATCCTTTGAGGAGGTGAAAAGGCATACAGATGAGGGTAGAGCAGAGAATGTGATATACATGGAATTGAGTGAGGCATTTGACAAAGTTCCACACGGTGGAGCTTAATTTGAAATTCAGAAGGCATGGGATCCAGGGAAGCTTGGCCAGTTGTATTCACAATTGGCTTGCCTGGAGAAAGCAGAGTATCGTGCTGGAGGGAACACATTCGGATTGGAGGTCCGTGACTAGCGGTGTTCCTCAAGGATCGGTTCTAGTACCTCTGTTTTTCGTGATTTTTATGAACGACATGGATTGGGGGGTAGAATGGTGGGTGGTAAGATTGGAGATGACACAAAGTTTGGTGGTCTTGTGGATAGTGTTAAGGATTGTCGATGATTACAGAGAGAATTTGATGGGATGCAGAAGTGGGCTGAGATTTGGCAGGTGGAGTTTAACCCGGAAAGGTTTGGGGTGGTACACTTTGGAAGGGCAAACTCCAAGTCAGAGTGCAGAGTAAATGGTAGGATACTGGGCAGTGTGGTGGAGCAGAGGGAACTGGGGGTACGTGTCCACAGATCCCTGAAATTTGCCTCACAGTAGACAGTGTAGTTAAATCGATTATGGTTGTTAGCTTTCATATGTCGAGGGACAGAGTTTAAAAGTAGCGATACAATGATGCAGCTCCATAAAGCTCTGGTTAGACCACACCTGGAGTACTGGTGTCCCGTTCTGATATCCGCACTGTAAGACGGTTGTGGAAGCGTTAGAAAAGGTACAGAGGAGATTTACCAGGATGTTTCCTGGTTTAGAGTGTATGCATTATAATTCGAGATTAAGGGAGCTAGGGTTTTACTCTTTGGAGGGAAGGAGGATGAGACAAGACAAGATAGAGGTCTACAAGATATTAAGAGGAAAAGAGTGGACAGAGTGGACAGACAGCACGTCAAACCGTGATACAAACACGGCCTTTACCGTAGCACAATCAGGTCTCATGCTGTCACCGACACGCCATTCGCTGTCACGTCAACAATGATGTTAAAGTTGCACAGTCACGACCTTCAATGAGATGCAGATTCACTCCTAACCGCGACACTGACACGACCATCGCTGTGACCCACATGTAGCTGTCACACTGACCGCAACGTCCCCTCACTGTAATATTGACATGTCCCTGACCGTCTCACTGATAAATTTCTCACGCGACACCGAAAGATACCTCACGGTGTCACCGACACGCTCTTCACTGTGACACTGAGGTACCGTACACCGTGACACCTTCACGGAGCTCAGAGCGATCCGCTCTGCACCGCATCGTGACAAAGACTCACACGCCACTGTATCACCTCTTACTGAGACAGGATCACCCCTCAATATAACGCCGATGCATTGCTCACTGAGGCAATTACCCACACCTCACTCTGACATAGGCAAACCCCTTAACAAATAGCGAGAGCTAAATTCACACTGAACACAGTGACATCGACGTACAACTCTTCATTGCACCGACACACACCTCAGCGTGTCGCTCTCACACACACCGTGGCCATGACATGACTCTCACATTGTTCCTGACGTAACCTTCTCTTTGCGACCAGCACGCACCTCACCATGACACCTGGAAACGTCATTGTCAATTCCCGCCGGGGCATTAAACTCCTATCACACTGACACCGACAGGCTCTTCACAGCAACTCGGACATGCCGCGCACGACACTGACGCAGACCCCCACGGTAACAACAACAACACCTTCACCGGGACATTGATATACCCGTCAGAGTAACACAAACACGCCCCTCAAGGTGGCGCCGTTTCCTCTCACTGCACCACGAGCACATCCTTCACTGTGACACCCTTCACCGTGACACTGACACAACACTCTCTGTGACCTGTTCGGTAGCGTGACGCTGACTGACGTGTCACTGTAAACGCTTAACATTCTTTACCATCTCTCTCAGTGTCACAGATTCGTCAGTCGAACGAAAGATGTCACCGGAACTCTAATCTGCCCGATCGTAAAGGAATGCAGAGCGATCTCCGTCACCGGTTCACCGAGATGGAAACGAAGTTCAGATCTGTCAACGAAACCAAGGCTCGAATCTGTGAATTGTTGACCAGCAGAAGAGGTGAGGCATCATCTCCCTCTTTCACCCGCTCCTCGTCACAGGACAGGCATGGAGAGAGGAAGCGTCACTCTGTGCTTGACATCGGGAGTGTGTGAAGAGATGGTATGGAGGGTGATTCACTCTGTGTTTGTCCCGGTGAATGTGTGATGGGGCTGCGTGGAGGAACTTTCACTCTATCACTGAATCTAGGAGAGTGTGATGGGACGTTGCGATGTGGATCCACTCTGTGTCAGACCATGGGATTGTGAGACGTAACATTACAGTTTCGCTCTGTATCTGACTCGGGGATTCTGAGATCGATCGGTATGGTTCCAGCTACAATCTGTGTCTGACAGCGGGATCGTCTGATGGGAAGTGCCCAGAGAGATTCACCCTATGTCTGAACTCTGAAGGGTGTTCTGGGACCGTGCACACAGAGTTTCACTATGTGTGACGGGACGGTACAGAGAGGGATTCACTTTGTGTCTGACTCCGGGAGTGAGTGATGGGATGGTGCAGAGGGAGGTTTACTCAGTGTGTTTCTCGTAGAGGGGGTAATGGGATCGTACTGAGAGAGAGCGTTTGTGCCTCACTCGAAGAGTTTATGATTGGATAGTGCAGTGGAACCTTCATTCTATGTGACACCGGATTCTGTCATTGGATGTTGTGGAGGGAGTCTGACCCCGTGAGTGAACCTCACTTTGTGTGTGAACACAGGGAGGTGTTGTGAGACGGTACAGACAGAGCTTCATTCTGCGACTCGCCAGAGAGTGCGATGTGACTTAAGGAGGGGGACTCGTGTTAGACTTGAAGTGTGTGAAAAGACCGTGAGGTGGCAGCTTCCCTCAGTGTCTGACAGTCTGCTCTGTGGTGTGTTTGGAAGCTGTAGAGGGAGAATCACTCTCCATCGGACATATGCCATGTGTGCAGAGGGAGTTTCTTTCTGTGTCTTACCGCTGAAGTGTGTGGTGGGGCCGTGGAGAGGGAGAGATTCACATTGTGTCTGGCAAGGCTGTGTGTGATTGGACTCTGTGGAGGGATATAAATTTTACCGGCTGACCCAGGGATTGTGTGAGGGGTGGTGTGGAGTGTGTGATCAGACAGAGTGGAGGGATATTCACACTGTGTCTGACCCCGGTAGTGTGTGATTTGACAGTGCGGCGGGAGATTAACTCTGTGTCTGACCCCGGGAGGGTGTGATGTGACGGTGTGGAGGGAGATTCCCTCAGTGTCCTACCCCGGGAGTGTGTGATGGGACGGGGTGGAGGGAGCTACACTGTGTGTCTGACCGCGGGAGTGTGTGATGTGACGGTGTGGAGGGATATTCACTTTGTGTCTGACCCCGGGAGAGTGTGATGAGATGGTCTGCAAGGAGTAACACGCAGAATCTGAACCCGTAAGAATGTGACACAGGAAATGCGTGATGTGGCTTTGTAGAAGGTGCTAAACTCTGTGTGTGACTCCTAATGTGTGTGTTCGGACAGTGTGGACGGGAGCCTCACTTCACATCGGACCCCGGGAGTGAATGAAAGGCAGTGTGCTGGGAGCTTCGCTGCACGTCTGACCACGGGGGGCTGTGACGGGTTCGTGGAGAAAGAGAGTCAATCTGTTCCTGACCGTGTGAGTGTGTGATCGGATCGTGTGCAGGGAACTTAAACCTGTGTCTATAGGGGATGGGTGAGCGCTTCTAAATTGGGTGGGGGGGGGCGGGTAGTCGCGTGTGTGTCTGACACCCGGAAAGTTGACGCGTGCCTGAATGGAGTACCGCTCTGTGTCAAATATCAGTGGTGTGTAATAGGACGGTGCGGAGGAAGATTCACTCTGTATCTGTCCGCAAGAGCGTATCATTTAACAGTGAGCAGCGTGCAGTCTGAAACCAGAGAGAGCTTCACTGTTTGTGTCTGACCCCGGGGGTGTGCAATGGGAGAGTGTGGAAGGAGATTCACTCTGTGTCCGGCCCAGAGGCTGCGGGACGAGGCGCAGTGGAGTGACCTTCACTGCCTGCTTGATCTAGGGGTCTGTGATGGGACGGTGTGGAGGGAGATTCACTCTGTGTCTGACCACGGGAGTGTGTGATGTGACGGTGTGGAGGGCTATTCACTCTGTGTCTGATCCCGGGAGTGTGTGATGGGACGGTGTGGAGGGAGATTCACTCTGTGTCTGACCCCGGGAGAGTGTGATGAGATGGTCTGCAAGGAGTAACACGCAGAATCTGAACCCGTAAGAATGTGACACAGGAAATGCGTGATGTGGCTTTGTAGAAGGTGCTAAACTCTGTGTGTGACTCCTAATGTGTGTGTTCGGACAGTGTGGACGGGAGTCTCACTTCACATCGGACCCCGGGAGTGAATGAAAGGCAGTGTGCTGGGAGCTTCGCTGCACGTCTGACCACGGGGGTCTGTGACGGGTTCGTGGAGAAAGAGAGTCAATCTGTTCCTGACCGTGTGAGTGTGTGATCGGATCGTGTGCAGGGAACTTAAACCTGTGTCTATAGGGGATGGGTGAGCGCTTCTAAATTGGGTGGGGGGGGTAGTCGCGTGTGTGTCTGACACCCGGAAAGTTGACGCGTGCCTGAATGGAGTTCCGCTCTGTGTCAAATATCAGTGGTGTGTAATAGGACGGTGCGGAGGAAGATTCACTCTGTATCTGTCCGCAAGAGCGTATCATTTAACAGTGAGCAGCGTGCAGTCTGAAACCAGAGAGAGCTTCACTGTTTGTGTCTGACCCCGGGGGTGTGCAATGGGAGAGTGTGGAGGGAGATTCACTCTGTGTCCGGCCCAGAGGCTGCGGGACGAGGCGCAGTGGAGTGACCTTCACTGCCTGCTTGATCTAGGGGTCTGTGATGGGACGGTGTGGAGGAAGCATCGGTCTGTTTCTGACACACCGAGTGAGTGATGGGACGGTTTGGAGCGAGCATCGGTTTGTGAGTGTTCCTTCGGTGGGGTAGAAGTAGCTTCAATAGGTACCAGTCGGCAGATTCTGTGTCTCTCCCCGGGCGTGTGCGATAGACAGAGTGGTACGGAAATCACTCTGTGTCTTGACACCGGAAGTGCGTGATGGATGGTTTGGAGGAAACTTCACTACGCCTGAACCTTGTAACTTGTCCGATAGTGCGGTGTTGGTGGAGATTCACTCTGTTCCTGACCTGTGTGTCAGCCGGGTGTGTCACCGTTCCTTGTTCCTGACTTTCAGAGCAAACGTGTTCCGAGGACTGGGTCACAAATAAAGACCGGTGTTATTACGTCTCCACGTTTGAAACATCTTTCCGCCAAGCGAGACAAGAATGTTCAAACCGTGATTCAAGGCTGCTGGAAATCAATACAAGGGATGAAGCGGTATGTGTCACAGCAGGGGAAGATCCCACAGTAACACAGGGATCGTCACACACCAGCGGGGTCAGATACAGAGCGAATCTCCCTCCACACCGTCCCATCACACTCCCCCCGTGGTCAGACACAGAGTGACGCTCCCTCCACACCGTCCCAACACACACTCCTGGGGTCAGACACAGAGTGACTCTCCCTCCACACCGTCCCATCACACTCTCCCGGGGTCAGACTCAGAGTGAACCAACCATAACAGATTCCTGTTGAAATCAACGGACAGAAGCTACGTAGATATTTTTCAATTTTGGCATTAATGAAATAAATTTATTTTTCCAGAGCTTTGTATCGCACAGAGTTTTGTATCTGACTTATGCATACTGGATTGGAAAATGCGATGTCGGGTGAGATTTGGACTGATCTCTGGGGTGGGGGATGGGGTTTGCTTACTGAATGAAGTGGTTTTGTGGGAACAGGGCGGGGCTTTGGGATTTGTTTGTAGACTGACGTAGGTATAGGATTGTGTGATTCAATGTGGTGGGATGGTACAATGGGAACATTTTGGGGCCGACACCTGTCTGCAGTGGGAGGACAGGACAGTGAGAATATTTCGGAAACTGTCAAGTGGCCGTGTGGAGAGATCAGTACACAGGAATCATTCTGGTCCTGACGCATGTCGCTGAAGAAAGCGCGGTGCAGTGGGGTTATTTTGAAGATATTCGCCGGGCTGTGAGAAGAACGAGCAACAGTGTGATTAGTTTAGTGAGTGACTTAGATTTGAGGGGCGGTAGAAGGAAAACTGGATCAGTTTGGAGACCGATACAGGGCGGCGGTACGTAATGGGTTAACGGGATTAGTTTGCGAACTGACGCAAGGGTGTGGGAGAGAGGGTGTCAAGTGTTATAAGCCCGGAGGTGGACCAGAGGCTGAGGGGAGAGCGCGGTGTAGTGGGATATGTTAGGAGACAGACAGGAAGCTCTTGGTAGAGGGAGGGGCAACGGGATTAATCTGGCTCCGGCACAGAGAGCAACAGTGGGATTCATTTCTGGACAGACATAGGTCTGTGGGGAGACAGTGGGATAGTGGGCTTTGTTCGGGGACTCAGATCAGAATGGAGAGAAGCGGGTGGACCCGTTCGATTCGTATGGGGACTGACGGAGGATTGGTGTGAGGAAGCGGTTCGGTGGGATTAGATTGGGGAACAAAGGGCTGTCGGGAGACATTGGAACTGGGTATTTGTCTGTGTACTGGCACGGGGCGCTGGGGAGAGAGGGGTTGAATGGGATGAGTTGGAGACTGACACAGGCTGCTAGGAGAGAGTGAATTCATGGGATGATCTTGGGGACGGTCTCGGCTCGGGTTCTCTGCTGGAGATGTTTTGTCTCTGTTGAAATTGTTTAACCCTCTTTAACAGGAATGTGAGCTTGGCCCTCCTGTACAATATGTCCCCGGGGAGATCCGTCTGCATAGACTGCGAGTCGTACGGAAGAGGTAGCCCTTGCGATCGTGATCACCGTTTCGTCTGCGAGAAGTCGGCACCTTTGTTCCCGGATATTCCTGAAAAGATCCAGGGTCTCTGTCAACAACCAGTGGAGTCGACATGAATCAAGTGACTAACCCCATATTCTCCTCCTTCTCTCTCCTTCACTCTCACTCCTAAATCATTTCAAGTTCCCTCCTCACGCTCTCAACCCCTTCCTCCTACTCCATCTGCTCCTCTTGTCGCCATCATATTCTCCCCACCAGACACCGACATCGTCCTCTTCGATCTCGGCATTCCTCCCCGTTCCGTTCTTCTCCGCTCCCTCTCCCTTTCTCTCTGCCCTAGCCTCCCCTTCTTTCCCCGACCTTTCTCCGCCCGCACTTTCTCTGCACCCTCTGCCCACCTCTTACACCTCTCTGCCCCTTCCTCCTACTCCATCTCATCCTCTTGTCGCCATCATATTCTCCCCACCAGACACCGACATCGTCCTCTTCGTTCTTGCCATTCCTCCCCGTCCCGCTCTTCCCCGCTCCCTCTACCTTTCTCTCTGCCCTCACCTCCCCTTATTTCCCCGACCTTTCTCCGCCCGCACTTTCTCTGCGCACTCTGCCCACCTCTGACCTCTCTCCCCTTTCCTCCGCCAGGCACTCTGTATCTCCCCTCCCCGTTCACTCTGAACCCTCCGTCTCCCTGATCTATCTCTCTCTCTCTCTTTCTGTTTTCCCCTCACTCTCACCTCAATCCTGTGCGGTCTGGATCTCGACAACCCAACCCTGGGTGAAAGTCTGTGCGCATTCCCTCTGTCTGTGTTCCTCTCGGGTTTATGGAACTCTGTAATGTTATAACTACGCTCCAGGGAATACAGTCCCAACACTCCTTCCCTCCCACCACAACTCAGTGCTCCGAGTTTCGGCAATATCCCCGTAGAACTCCCTGTACAATATATCGAGTTCAATGGCATTTTTCCTGAAGCAGGGCGGCCTCACCGACGTCTTGTCCCACGGCAACATGACCTCCCGACTCCTGTACTCAGTGTGACTGGTGAAGACCAGCGGGACAATTGTCCTGTCCACCCTATCGGATGTTTTCCACAGGAATCTCTATTTCAATTATTATCTGAATCTTATAAGTCCCGAAATTTGTTCTTTTGAAGCATCAGTACGGTGCAAAGATGTGCAATTAATGTAAATTACAAATATTAATAAACACCGCAAAAATGTCGAGTTCTTGCTGATGCATTGAAAGATGTGATGGCGCAGGGAAAGAAGCTGTTCCTGAATCGCTGTGTGTGGGTGTTCTGTCTCCCAGACCTGTAAAATAATCCTCCAGTAATACGAATCCCAATCCCGTTATAATTCCCGTAAGCCCTCTCTAACGTCTCACATCCCCTGTGAGATAAGCGATCGAGACTTGCTCACAATACTCCAAATGTGACCTCAACAGTGACGTATTAAACCTGAGAATGACGTCAATGTTTTTACATCCCAGTCCTCTCGAAATGAATGCTGTCATCGCATTTGCTTCCTCACCGCGGCTCAAGCTGCAGGTTAAACTTCTGGGAAAGCTGCACGAAGTCTCCCAAATCCCTCTGCACCGCAGATTGTTTTTAACCCTTACACACTGCGCCGGTCATGTTTGACCCGTTCTGACATTTGACAACAGTTAAAACACCCTGAAGGTTTATACTTCTGCAGGTGCTACAGATGTTTGCACATTGAGGCTGCGCCGGATCGAATTTGACCCGCAAATATTGAAGCGTATTTTGGATCTCTGAAAAATTAATTAAATATTAATCACTCATTTATTAACGTCAAATCGGCTATTCATACATACTAAATAGATCTGCGGTTCAAACTTTTGTGAAATCACTTTTTATGAGGGGATTTTTGGGCCGGCTGAATATTGACCCAGACCATTCTGTGAAGATATGGAATATGAACAGGTTGCCTGGGTTAAAAAAATCCCTCCCTTCTGAAAATATTGTGCGATTTTATGTCTTTTTAAAATAAAAAAAAAAAATATGCCCATTCGATTCCCGGCACTGTATTCAATCTGCCGCGTATATTCCCATTCTTCTGATCTCTGAGCGCTTCTGCAGCACCCCTTGCTTCCTCAGCACAGCCTGTCATTCGGTAACGTTGCTACCGACTGTGGTTTCCGGATGAGGGAGTCTATCATCCCGTTGCAGCGGGACGGATCCCAGCCCGGGATATGGAGTCGGTGATTAAAACTGGGAGCACGTGCACGATGAATAATCCATATCCTGTCACGCGCACTCACAGTATCCGGGACAGAATTCCAGACGGCTGGGATGGGGGAGCGCTGGGGATTGCTGAGAGGGGAGAGTGGAGGACGGAGGGGTTTAGATCTGCTATTGACTTGAGTAGTGTGTGGTGCGACTGTGCGGGTTTTGAGCTGGGGAGTGGCAGTTGAACTAAACAATATCTGAACGGTGAGAGTGTGAAGGAATGGGGAACAGGGAATTTACTCTGTGTCTGTACCAGAAAGTATGTGATGGGACAGTGTCGACGTAGCATCACGTGTTTTATCACAGGGGTCTGCCATGGGACGGTGTGGAGGGAACTGCATTCTGTGTCTGCTCCGGAAAGTGTGTAATGGGACGGTGTGGAGGGATCTTCACACTGTGTTGCATCCCGGGAGTGTGTTTTAGCACGGCGTGGAGGGAGACGCACTCTGTGTCTGACCCCAACAGTGTGTGACGGGACAGTGTGGAGGGACATTCAGTCTCTCTCTGACTCCAGAAATGCGCTATACGACTGCGAGTGGGAGCTTCACTCCTTATCCAAAAATGTGGGACAGCGCGGAGGGAGCTTCACTCCTTGTCTGACCCGGAACTTGTGTGATGTAATGTTGGTGAGGGAGCTTCAGTCAGCGTCTGACTCCGGTTGTGTATGATGTGATGGTATGGGTAAGTCTAGCTCAGTGTCTGACTAACGGTGTCAGAGACTCAGATATATTTCCCCTTGGGACACCTCCAATCAGAGTTCGGGTGCAAGGAAATGTCTACATTATAAATCAGTGCAACGCGCTTATTTGACCAACAACCGATCCGCAAGGCGGGTTCATCAGCAAGAGAAATCAAAGTTAGAAACATAGGAGCATGGAAAACCTACAGCTCAATGCAGGCCCTTCGGCCCACAATGTTGTGCCGAACACGTCCACACCTTAGAAATTACCCATGCTTACCTATAGCCCTCTATTTTTCTAAGCCCCATGTACCTATCCAAAAGGCTATTAAAAGACCCTATCGAATTCGCCTCCACCACCGTTGCCGGAAGCCCATTCCACACACTCACCACTCTCTGAGTAAAAAACTTACCCCTGACATCTCCTCTGTACCTACTCCCCATCACTTTAAACCCGTGTCCTCTTGTGGCAACCATTCAGCCCTGGGAAAAAGTGATGACAAAGCCATGAGATACAAGGTAATTATGGAAAAGGTTATTTTTGACCTCATGATTAGTTTTCAAATTGACACCAACTTTATTGGAGTCCGGAATGATCTGCCAAATGTAGATTCGACCAGGCTTTTTATTCTGGCAAAGATGTACCTGCTAAGTTGGAGCCGAAGCGCTGTTTAACCTCAGTGTGGAAGGGAAGGGTCCGCACTTTAATAATGGGAGGTGTTGAAGGAGAGAGGGATTTCAATGTAGAGATTTGGGGTTCACACTCTGTTGATGGGGGAGAGAGCCGGGAAAACAAAGGGCGGAGCAGATAGGAGTTGGGATTAGGTTTGACGTTTCGGAGATTCCTGATTAATTTCTGGACGCTTCGCTGAAGGACGTGTGCGGGGACTTTGGAGAGGATACAGAAGGGATTTATTCGGATGCTGCCCGGAATAGAGAGCACAATCCATAAGCAGTGGACGGAATTGTTGGTTTCTTCTCTCATTGAGGTGAGGGTGGCAACCAAGGGAGATTAGGTCGGCAAGCTTTTTATTCACACAAAAACTAATGGAAGGTTGGACTGTGTTACCAGAGACGGTGGTGAGGCAGATCGATAGAGGCGTTTCGCTGGCTCTTTGACAGACAAGTGGATATACAGGGAATTTATAGAGATGGATCTGTGACGGCAGATGTGATTTAGGTTAATTGGTATATCACAACATTGCGGGCCGAAGGGTCTCATCTGTTCGGTAATTTACGTTCACTGCTCTACAGGAGGTTCAGGGAGAGTTTTGAACTCATGGGATGGAAAACGCAGGGGGCGGGGTAGATGCAGGAATATGACGCTGCATTGCGAAACTAAGGGAACGACCTCTCGACATAGTCAGTGAAAGAGCCACACAGCCCTCACTACAACACAGACACCCACCCCTCTCACCGTGACACCGACACAGCACTCAACGGGACACGAACTCAACGCCCAACGTTACCGACACACCGTCACGCCCTTCACGGTAGCAGGGCACAATTCCCCCGTATGCATAATCCCCTCGCTCTCCAGCACTACTCCTGTCTCCGTCACAGACTGCATCCTTTACAGTACTCCCGTTCAGGTCACATTCCCTCCCTTTCAAGCTGCCCCGTCTTCGTGACACTCTCCCTCTCGGCACACATCACCGTCTCCGTCAACTCCTGTCTTCCCACCGCCACAACCCGTCTCGGTGCCCCGCTCGATCCCCGAAATGTGTAGTGAGATTGGTCTGGAGAATGACACGGGGCCGTGAAGAGAGTTTGAGAGCGATGCACTGGGAAATGTTCGAAAGAAATCCCGGGGTTGTCTGCTGGATCTAGTTTGCTTCTGTTCAGATTGTTCAACACTTTTGATAGGAAATGTCGTGTACAAGATGATCTCTGGAAAGTCCGAATGCAGTGAATGCAAATCGTCCAGGAAGAGTTCCTCTTGTTGTCGTGATAAACACAATTTCATCCGCGAGACGGTGGAGCGGTAGTGTCCCTGAGGGCGCTGTCTGAGTCTACATCTCTCTGCAGAGTCTGGCCACCCAAGGCGTTGACGACTCCACAGCAGGCGGTGATGCGACTGGACAGAGCGCCCCCGAGCGGACATCCATGGAAATTTGCTCGTGTACAATGTGAGACCAAATTGTATCAACCTCATGACATGGCAATACTGTACCTTCTTCCTGACACATTTCCTCTCTGCACACATCACCGTCTCCGTTATCTCCTGTCTTCCCACCACCACAGCCCTACTCGGTGCCCCGATGTATCCCCTGAGATTAGTCTGGATAATGACGCGGGGTCGTGGAGAGTGATCGGTGTAGTGAGAATAGTTTGGAGACTGACGTGGGGCTGCGTGGAGATCGCAGTATATTGAGATTAGTTTAGAGACCGACACGGGCTGTGGAGAGAGTGGAGCAGTGGGAATATGCCCAAAAAAAACTCTTGGGCTTGCCAACTGGATCTATTTTGCTTCGGTTGAGATTGTCTAACACTGTTTAATGGGAAAGTGGCCTCTAATGTTGTCTACTCTGGAAAGTTCGAATGCACAGAGTGCAAATCGACCATGAAGAGTTCGTCTTGCAATCCTGATAAACACCGTTTCAACTACGAGACGGAGGGAGCGGTGTTGCCCTTGACGGGACCGGCTGAGTCTACATCCCTCTGAAGTCCCTGGCCACCCTGGGCGTCGTCGACTCCACACCAGGCGGTGATGCGACTGGACAGAGCGCCCCCCAGCGGGCATCCATAGATATTTACTCGCGTTCAATGAGAGACCAAATCGTCACAAATTCTTGACGTCACAATAATTTCTGTGGCCCGGGAGTTATGGATGGTGTCAACCCAAGTGCGGAGTCAGGTCTGGAATTAACTCAGACTTAGACTCAAAATAAACGACGGCAGTAACTGCATCCGAAGTGTTAATCACAACACACAGTTCTAGAAAGAGATCTCCTACGGTTGAGCACTGAGTGCTCAGCACAATCCATTTAATTACAGACATTCCAGGAAGGATTGTGATAGGCAGAAATTTGCATTCCGAGTCTTAAAGTGGAAGGGACAGGGAAACACACTCCAAACGTGGCCTCAGAAGAGCCTGAAAATTAAATCCTTGCCCGGGAAATGAAAGCGAACCTTTTGTTAGCCTTCTTCTCTGCCGACACCTTGTCCACTCCAGCCTGTTGGTGTCAAAGGTTTTCAATGCCCTACTAGAAACACATTCGGAACCCGATGCCTTTCGAGGGTTCACCCACCTGAAGGATGATTCTTACATCGGCCGAGAAATTAGAGGTTACATGAGAAGGGGGCGAGCGGAGCCGAACATGGTGCCCCTCTCTAACGTCTTTTTCAAATGCAACGTGACTTTCCAACTCGTGTAGTTACTCAACTGCAACCCCCTTCGTCTCCGTCATCTCCTCCCCCCCCCCGACATCAGAACCCCTCCAATAAAATCCTCCCCGACTCCATGACTCCCCCCTCCTGTGCACCGCTACACATGTCAGTTGTTCCTACTTCTCCTCCTCAACCCCGCCCCCGTCTCTGTCAGTCCCTCCCTCTTCCCCACTCTCGGTTCCAGTCACTCTGTCCCTTCCAATCACCATTGCCCATCTCCATGACCCACTCGCTCTTCTACACACCGTCAGTTTCTGTCACCACCAGCAGTGCCAGCACCCTACCCTGTCTCCATCAGCCCCTTTCTCCCCTACGACTCCCCTCGTCGCCAACCCCGTTCCAAGTCGACCAACCTCGCCACAGTCAGACAGGACATCCTCAACGTCACCGCCCTCCCCCGTTGTATTCATACCTTCCCTTCCACACACCTCGTCTCCATTACTGTTTTATCCCCTACACCTGTTATCCCCCCTTCCCCAACTCCTCTCGCCGTTTCTCTGAAACGCTGCGTCCCCTACAGCGTTCCACGTTTCCGTCATCCCGCTGCAGCCTCTACCCCGCTCCCTTTCTGTGTTAATGTGGAATTGTGGGGAAGAGGGAGATGTGACGTCTGGTGTTACATTAGCACACCCCCACACCCTACACCCGATGTCGATTTCCCCTACCTTCATTTCCATCACCGCAATCATTTTTACACACCCCGACTTCATCAGCCCTCCGTCTCCCGCACTCTTTGCCGTCTCCGTTATCTCCTCCTTCACCATCTCCTCTTCCCGTCCACCTGACCCGTTCAATCCCCTACACGCTCCACGGTTCCATCAACCCTCTCACTCCTCTACACCCCTCCACCCGTTCATATGGAAATCTGGGGAGGAAGGGGGAGAGGTGAAGTCTGGTGTTACAATACCCAACCACCTCTTCCGGATGTCGATCTCTCGGTTCTGATCCTGTTCACGGTTCTGTGTAGACAGGCCGGTCTTGCGGTACCACACCACTTTCTGCCAGTGACCATTATCTCAACACCACGTCCCTACTCCCTCCCCGTCAACCTCTCCCACTTCTCTGCTCTTCCCTGCTCACCATCTGAACACAAACACACGCACAGTCTCCGAGACAGACACACAATGAAGGAGGACTGGAACGGCGGAGTGCTGGCGGTGGGGAGAGGAAAGCAGTTTCTGACCCCCGGAGTGTGTGAAGGGACCGGGGGGAGGGAGCTTCAATCTGTGCCTGATCCCGCGTCGGGGTGTTGGGACGGTGTGGGGTGAATTTCATTCATTGTTTGAATTTCTATATCCGTGTAATTAACAGGAGCAGAGCGGACATACCTCGGAGTAAAGGAGTGGGCAATCGCAGCGGACATTGTTCGAGTAATCAGTGTCCGAGTGAAAGGTAGAGGGCTGATCAATTTGATGCTGTAAGGATGAGAGAGGCATAAAACTGTTGCTAGATTTGTTTTCAATTTATTAATTGTTTCGTTTATAATTGCAGATAGAAAGAGCAGTGAGCATTCCTGCAGGAGAGTGGACTGCTTTCCTTACGGGTTGTGGGAGGGCATGGAGACCGCCAGAGTCCCTGACAACTTCACCTGTAAGAAAGTCATCCAGCTGCACCTTCTATCACTGTGCGTAACAGAGTTGGAACTAGAAGACGAACTCGGGATCATTCAGGAAGCTGAGCGGGTGATAGGGCGGGTATATAGAGAGGTACTTACACTCAAGGTGGAGGATACAGGAATCTGGGTGACAGACAGGAAGGTGAAAGGGGTTAAACAGCTAAAACCATTGCAGAGAACCCTTGTGGCCAACCTGCTCAATAACCGATAACCCACGTTGGATAGTTCTGGATGGGAGGAGAGAGGTGCAAATGACCAAGCAGGGGAATGTCTCACCGGTCGGGTCTCTGGCACTGCCTATGATTCTGTGACTCAGCAGGGAGGTGGGTGAAATGTGACGATCTGTGTCGATAGGGTTGTCTTTGTTGGGGGAACGGAAATGAGGTACTGTGGATGAGAAACACATTCCTCGATGGTATGCGGTCCCCAAAATACAAGATTGTCGCTGGAATGGAGGAGCATTCCTTATGAGGTTGAATGAACTCGATCTTTTCTCCTTGGAGCGACGGAGAATGAGCGGTGAACAGACAGATGTCTACAAGATAATGAGAGGAATTTATCGTGTGGACAGTCAGACCCCTTTCGCCAAGGCTAAAATGACTAGCACAAAAGCGCATTGACTTATGGTGCTTGGAAGTATGTACACAGGAGTTGTCAGGGTAGTTTTTTTTTTACGTTGTGTGGTGTGTGCGTGGAATGGGCTGCCGGCGGCGGTGGTGGGGGCGGATACGATAGGGGCTTTTGAGAGACTCCAGGCTGGCAGCATGGAGCTTGTAAAAATAGATGTCTATGGGTAAACCCTAGGTCGTTCTAAGTTAGGGACATGTTCGGCACCGATTTCCGGGCCTAAGGGTCTGAATTGTGCTGTAGATTCTTCTATATTTCTATGTTGCCTAGGTTATAGTCACCAGTATATAGGAACGAAGAGTGAGCCGTTTCTGCAAACTTATGTATGTGCAGGTGTGGCTAAAATTAAAAATAACTTTTAGTTTATTTCAATAATTTCAATTTATATTTCATTGTACTTCCATCACAAAGGACTGCCCATGGATTCAGCCAGGAGGCGGATACAATAGGGTCTTTTCAGAGACTCCAGTCTGGTTGAATGGAGCTTGCAAAAATAGAGGTCTATGGGTAAACAAAAGACACAGAATGCTGGTGGAACACAGCAGGCCAGGCAACATCTATAAGGAGAAGCACTGTCGACGTTTCGAGCCGAGAACTTTCGCCAGGACTAACTGAAAGCGAAGATAGTCAGAGATTTGAAAGTAGTGGGGGCAGTGGGAAATGAGAAATGATAGGAGAAGAGTGGAAGGGGTGGGATAAGCCAAGAGCTGGAAAGCTGATTGGAGAAAGTGATACAGAGCTGGAGAAGGGAAAGGATCATGGGACGGGAGGCCTCGGGAGAAAGAAAGGGCAGGGGGGCACAAGAGGAAGATAGAGAACAGGCAAACCACTAAATATGTCAGGGATGGGGTAAGAAGGGGAGAAGGGGCATTAACGGAAGTTAGAGAAGTCAATGTTCTTGCCATCAGGTTGGAGGCTACCCAGCCTGTATATAAGGTTTTGTTCCTCCAACCTGAGTTTGCATTCATTTTGACAGTAGAGGAGGCCATGGATAGACATATCAGAGTGGGAATGGGACGTGGAACTAAGATGTGTGACCACAGGGAGATCCTGCTTTCTCTGGCGGACCGAGGTTAGGTGTTCAGCGAAACGGTCTCCCAGTCTGCGCCGGGTCTCAACAACATATAGAAGACCACACAGGGAGCACCCGACGCAGTATACCACACCAGACGACTCACAGGTGAAGTGATGTCTCACCTGGAAGTTAGTCCTGATGAAGGGTCTCGGCCCGAAACGTCGACAGTGCTTCTCCCTAGAGATGCTGTTCCACCAGCATTTTGTGAGTGTTGCTTGAATTTCCAGCATCTGCAGCTTTCCTCGTGTTTGGTCTAAGTTAGGGACATGTTCGGCACAGACCTATGTTGCCTATGTTATAGACACCAGCATATAGGAACGAAGAGGGAGCCGTTTCTGCAAACTTATGTATGTGTAGGTGTGACCAAAAAGAATAAGAACTTTGAGTTTAACATTAGGGTTGGAATGAGAACTTCAGACATGTGTATCACTAGATTCTCTTCCACTGAAGGTGCGAACTCTGCAGACGGAACGGTCTCATTTCATTTCAATTAATTTCAATTGAAGTTTCATTGTAATGTCATCACAGAGAACTGCCCATGAATACAGCCGGGATCTGCTGTTAATTGCAATGCCAACAGTCCCACGTGGCACAAAGCACACACAATATGTATAGAATGGAAAGAAAGCGAGCATATGTAGGATATCAAGAAAACACATTATGTACACGCGCGCGCGCACACACACACACACACACACACACACACACACACACACACACACACACACACACACGCGCACACGCACACACACACACACACACACACACACACACACACACACACACACACACACACACATTCATGCAGCTTGAAGTCCCTGGGCACTTTGAATACACGGTAACCTACAATTGTTCACAAAGAGATTGTCTTCTGCCGAGCGAACACTGGGGGGCATCTCAGACTCCTGCCTGGATACAGCGCCTCGCCGGCTCCATCTTGCGCAGCGCCTTCATTTACTCTCCGATGAGCAACCCTCTCACTTTACACCGAACTTTATTGGAAATAATATACCATCGGTAAGGTTTGCCATTAAAAAGGCAGAGTGGTGAAATAAAATAGAGTTGCAGGGACATATAAACAAAAACGCCTTTGCAGATAGCTGAGTGGTTGTTGAGTCAGATGTTCTTAAGGCCTCCGACAAAGTCAAGTATCAAAAAGTTGAGCCTGCTGGGACTCTGTGGTGAACTATGTGCCTGTCTGGACACGCCCCCTTCTGACTGCTCCTGTGGCTCCTCCCACAGGCCCCTGTATAAAGGTGATTGAGGTCTAATCCTCTGCCTCATTCTCCAGGATGTAATATGATGGTCACTCACTGCTGGTTCCATCTTCAGTCAACAAAAGCCGATATATCGCCTTGCGTCACGGTGTGAGTTATTGATGGTGCATCAATTTTATTGACTGAAAGTTTTAAAACATGGAAACCGTTTTACGTCCGGAAAGGTTGGATTTGGACCCTCAAGACCCTGACGCAGCTCTCGCTTTTGAACACTGGCTTGCATGTTTCCAATCAGACTTGGCGGAGCTTCGTGCGACTGACCCTGCCGTTATGTACAGAATTCTCATCTCGAGGGTCACTCCAAAAGTTTATTCCATTATCCGGGACCTGCCGACATACGAAGGGGCACTGGACGCCGTCAACAGACAGCATGTGAACACCGTCTACGCAAGACATCGTTTAGCTACCCGGCGACAGCGGCCTGGAGAATCGAGCGCCGAGTTTCTCGTCCGAGCTTGTGACTGCAAGACGCTCACGGCAGAACAACATGCGGAGCTGCTAGTGCGAGACGCCTTGGTGACGGGACCGAGGTCAGTGTACGTGCACCAGCGACTGCTGGAACACTCCGATCTTACCTTACGCTCGGCGATCGAGACGGCCAACGCTCTGGAAGCTGCGCTGCACTACGCCGACGCTGTCCAGTCGCGCGATTCCCCGCCGGTTCCGTGGACGCATCCGACCCCGCCACCACCGGCTCCCGCGAGCGAAATCGACGCTGCCAGTGCGATTCCACCAGCTCCCCGTACCCGACCATGGCGGTGGCCCGTCAGAAGCATGTGCTTTGTTATTTCTGCGGCCTCAAAATGCACCCCCGAAAACACTGTCCAGCGCGAGAAGCGACCTGCTCCAGCTGCGGAAAGCGGGGCCATTTCGCCGAGGTCTGTAAGTCTAAACTGCGAGCGGAGTGCAGCGCTGCCAGTGAGACGTGGGGGCCGCCATCTTGCATGCCCGGATGTTGGCGGCCATCTTTGTCCGCGTCAGCTTGCCCCACCCCCGACCCTCCGATGCTTACCGGGTACCACGGATGTGGGCGGCCATCTTTGTCGGCGACAGCATGCCCCGCCCCCGACCCTCCGATGCTTACCGGGTACCCCGACGGCTCGTCTCTGGCCACTGTGACCCTCGACCAAAGCGCCCCACACCAGCTTGCAAGGTCAATGATGGACATCCGGGTGGAGGGGCACAGGACTAGATGCCTGTTTGACACGAGCAGCACTAAGAGTTTTATTCACCCGGACACAATGCAACGCTGCGGACTCACAACACGGCCAGTAAGTCAGAAGATCCATTTGGCTTCTGGGTCGCATTCCACAGACATCCGGGCGGGTTGTGTAGCGACATTGGTGGTCCAAGGCACAGCATATTGGAACTTTGCGCTACTGGTCATGCCTAATCTGTGCGCACCTGTACTATTGGGGCTGGACTTCCAGAGCCATCTCGAAAGTGTGACTGTGGTATATGACAGGCCCCTCCCACCACTCACTGTCTGGAATACTCAGTTCTGTGGAACTTCATCACTGCTGACCACACACACACAGCGGCACACACATCCCATCCAGCACAACAACTGCCCTACCGACACCACTTGCAGTCTCTCAACTCTCAAGGTCCCTCCCCCGCCGCGGTTCGCCAACCTGAACCCGACTGTAAACGTGTGGCGACTAAAAGCAGGCGGTACAGTGCGCGGGACAGAGCCTTCATTCAGTCAGAGGTGCAGCGGCTGCTCAGGGAGAGGATCACTGAGCCAAGCCCAAGCCCTTGGAGGGCCCAGGTGGTCGGATGGCGGCCCCAACCCCCCCTCACGAACTCCTATTCTCTTTTCCCAGGAAGTCTGTCACTGGGACCACTCTACCAGTTTGGCTGACGTCCCCGGGGCCAGTGCTGCTCCGGAAACATGTGAGGAAGAATAAATACTCCCCGCTGGTCGAGAGGGTTCACCTTCTGCATGCGAACCCCCAGTATGCCTACGTGGTCTTACTTGATGGGCGGGAGGACACGGACTCCATCCGCGACCTGGCGCCCGCAGGTGCAGCAGACCACTACCCTGAACACTCTCCGGTAACTATGAACCCTGTACCCGAGGTGACACCGCGCTCACCAGGCCCTACATAGACTCCTCATGACACCTATATACCAGGTGCCTCGCACATGCATGAGCTGGAACCAGCACAACCTCCGTCTCCTGTGCAATCACCAATATTGCCGGCATCGGTGCAATCACAGCCGGAGCTACGTAGATCGCAGCGACAGATTCGACCACCTGATAGACTTGACGTGTAAGAAACTTCGCCACATGGGTACACGTTTAAACAAAGTGGGGGGGGGGTGAATGTGGTGAACTATTTGCCTGCCTGGACACGCTCCTCCCACTGGCCCCTGTATAAAGGCGATCGAGGTCTGATCCTCTGCCTCATTCTCCAGGATGTAGTATGATGGTCACTCGCTGCTGGTTCCTTCTTCAGTCAATTAAAGCCGATATCTCGCCTTACGTCTCAGAGTGAGTTATTGATGGTGCATCAACCACCTCACACCAGCTCCTCAGCCACCACTTTACCTGGGGTTTAGAAGGCGCCAGAAGCGTGGTCTATATATCATAATATCAGTCTTATCCTGCTCCTTAATGTGACCGGACTTTCATTTCCCTCGCGACCCAGAGGAACAATTGTTCTGATGAATTAACCCTCTTATCACTGGAAGTGACGGCCCCCTCGCCCACCAACTGCTGTGTGTGAGGGCGCTCGCACTGGTCACGGGGCCGGGGAGCGACAGACCGAGTTTCTCGGGTATTTCCGGAATGGAAAAGCACTTCCTATAATTTAAAGCATGAGAATCAGCAAAATTCCAGAAAACCTTCAGTGTGTACGTGTTGTGTGAGGGAGGTTTTTTTTCCGCTCGAGCGCTGTGCTGCGGATAGGAAATTGCCGGGCCAAGTAAAGTGAAGGCGGAGAACAACACAAAGACTCTTCTAAGAGCCACCCAACACCTCACAGAGGGAGCCGTGTCCACAACCTTTTAATTATTTTTATCGATATATTTGGCTGAGTTACTTTTGAAGCAGATTAATCCATGATACAATTAATGGTACATAACATGAAAAAGTAATCAAGCACCGTTGCTGGGTGCTCTGAAATTGGCGGGCGATTTGAAATTAATCCTGCGCCAATCACACTGTAATCTGATTGCATGAAGTCCGACAGCCAGTAAATTCCTAGGAATCTTTCACTATGTACGTGGTGTGTGAGGGAGTTTTCTTTCCCCTCTCTGGAGCTCTGTGTTTCGGATAAACCATTGGAAATTGCCGGGCCTAGTAAAGTGAAGGCGGAGCTGGACGATGAGAGGCCGTTCTCGGCTCTGTCCGTCACTCTGACTCTGTCTCCTCCCCTCCCCGCTCTGTCTCTCTGTGTGTTTCTTGGGCAGGAGTAGTGGCAGAGGATTGGAGGATGGGTTATGTTATCCAGTAACTTGGGAAAGGATCGAAGGAAAACCAAACATTGTTCAGATTCTGGAGGGTCTCGGCCTGAAACGTCGGCTGTTTACTGTTTCTCACAGATGCTGCCTGGCCTGCTGAGTTCCCCCAGCACTGTGCGTGTATCGCTGCAAGGAAAAGCCTGGGAGCTGAGTCAGGTCTGCTGCTGCAGTTCAATCATTAAAGACTCGGCTGACAATTTCAATGCCCGGCTCAGCAAATACGCAGATCCCTTTAAAGTGTGAAAAAATGTAACTAGCAATACAACAGGACGGTGATCAATGAGCTCAGTGATTTGAGGAATGTGAGATAGAAACATGGAAAATAGGTGCAGGAGTAGTCCATTCTGCCCTTCGAGTCTGCAAACAAGAACAAGAGATGTTCCATTGTCATTCACGAACCAGGGCAGAACTGCCGTGGGGAACGGTCGGTCCCTGGGAGTGCTGTAAAACAGAGATATCGGGGTGCAGATATCGAATTCCTTCAAAGTGTAAACACAGGTAGGCAGGACGGAGAAGAAGGTGTTTGCCACACCAGCATTCGTCGGGAGAGTTTTGGACACTAGGCCGTGACGTCACATTACATCTCTCCCAGCCTTGGGGAAACGACTCTTGGAGCATGACGTACATTTATAGTTGCCCTGTGAGCAGAGGGTGACATTAAACTGGAGAGGGTGCAAAAAGGATTTAACAGGAGGCTAGATAGGCTGGAAATTCCTCATCAGAGTGTATGTGACATTAGAGAGGTTGATAAAATAATGGCAGACATTGATATGGTCAGTAGTGAATCTGTTATCTCCAGGGTCATGGAGTTGGACGCTAGAGATTCCAGGTATAAAGTGAGAGAGGGAAGATTTAAATGGGACCATGAGGAGCAGGTTTTGTACACAGAAGGCGCTAATTACATGGAACAAACTACCTACAGTGATGGCATAGGTCGGCACCATTGCAATATCTCTTGCACTGTGGAGAGGGAAGTTTTACAGGGACATGGGGCAAATAGAGGTAACTGAGAATGGTTTTGTTTGTCCACTTTGTCAGCGTGGATGTGTTGGGCTGAAGGGCCTGTTTCTGTGCTGCACAACTCAGTGACAAAGTCTGTTGCTCTGGCAGAGTGGGACGGACAGTGTTAGTAGTGAGAAGGTTTGGGGGATGTAGAGAGGAGAGTGAATGGTTGAGGATGGGGCGGATGGAAAAGAATGTGGGGAAAAGTGAGATCACCTATTCCCAGGATCAAACTGTAAGAGTCATTTCCACATGGGGATGTTCAAAGGGACCTGGGTGTCATTGTAAACAAATCACTTGAGTTAACATGCAGATACAACAAGTAATGAGAGGGGCAAACAGTATTTTGTCCTGTGATCCAGGAGGAGTGGAGAAGAGGGGTACAGATATCTCGGTGGGTTCTGTAGGGTCCTGGTGAGAGCACACCTTGAATGTAGTGTCCGTGTTTGGTCACACTTCCTCAGGAAGGATATCCCTGCAATAGAGGGAGTGCAGTGACTGTTCCCCGCACTGACTGTGCTGGTTCCAGGGATGGAGAGTTGGTTATGTGAGAGGACAGTGAGTGGACCGGGTCTGTATTTCTTGCAGTCAATGAGAAAACGAGGAAATCTGTTAGATTCTTTCACGATGTGACAGACAGTAGGCAAGGAGTATCTTTCCCCTGAATGAGAGTTCCAAAACTGAGGAAAATACCCTCAGAATGAGGTGTAAATCGCAAACACGAGAGAATCTGCTGATGCTGGAAATCCAAAGCAACAAAAGATGCTGGTGGAACTCATGAGGACAGGCAGCCTGTATGCCAAAGAGTAAACAGTTAACACTTCGGGACAAGACCCTTCCATCAGATCACAGTGTGAAGGTTCTCAGCCCAAAGCATCATTACTCTTTTACATCAGAATGCGGTGACATGCATTCAGGATGGAAATGGAATTATATCTCTTTAATCAGAAAATGAAGAATTTCTGTATTCGCTGTATAAGTAATCTGGAGCCTCAGGTGCTGGGTTGTGTCAAAGCTGAGATCACCAGTCTCTGGGAGAGTTTTCGTCACTCAGTCCATAAGGCCACAAGATATAGGAGCAGAATTCAGCCATTTCGCCCATCGAGCCCGCTCTGCCATTTCATCATCACTGATCAATTTATCCTCTTATCTTCCCTTGTATCCCTTTATGCCCTGACCACTAAAGAATCTATGAATCTCTGCCTATACCCAGTGATTTGACCTCTCCTGCTGCCTGTGGCAAAAATTCCACCGATTCACCACTCTCTGGCTGAAGGAATTCCTCCTCCTCTCCATTCTGAAAGGATATTCTATTTTGAAGCTGGGTGGTCTGGCTTTAGACACTCCCACCACAGGAAAAATCCTCTCCACATCCACTCAATCAAGCCCTTCCACTATTTGATAGGTTTCAATTCGGTAACTCTTCTTTCTCCAACGTCACGGGGAAGAGAGGCCCAGAGCTATGAAACGCTTTTCATATGACAAGCCATTTAATCCTGGTAAAATTCTCCATTTGTGACGTCATGTCAGCAGAAAAAGTTCTGGATTTCAGAGATTTTTGTATTTTGGAATTATGGACAAATCTGTAAACCTCAATCATTAACCCATGCTATCCCAAGCACACAGATGCAAAATAAAGACAGATGTAAATTTAAAGCAGGAAAGTGGAACCTTACGAGGAGGTGAAGCCTGATTACAAGGCCTCAGAACATTGTACTCTCCAAATGGTCAAAATACAGCCAAGTAACAAGTTCGAAAATACCCACAACATGCAGTATTACAGTGCCTCTGATTATCTTCGTCCATGGGATAAACACAAGCTGGGTCTGATCAACCCTGGCTCGGTCACCTGGGCAAGAGAGTCTCATGATTAATGACCCGAAACCCCCAATGACCCCAGGTTGCAGTACTGATGATGTGTCCCTTTGCACACCCGGTTCTTTAAGCCAAGTGGGAGTCAGGCCACGTTAATGAAAGACATCGGCTAGATTAAATTGGCTCCACTACACTACCCTATCCACCATAGTCCCACATATCTCACCATACTAAACTCCACAGCTTTATCTCTTCCAGCCTGACATATACATCCACCAGCCCTACCCTCAAACCCAATCCTAAGAAGGGGCACCCACCGCTTCTAACCCTGGCCACACACCCACAAACCCGAAGCCGAGTGTACGGAGGAGTAAGATCCAACAAAGGCAAGTGTTGGACCTGGTGGATGAAGGCATGGGCCGGATCAATGTGGCAGCGTTGCGTGAGACTGAATCGAGAGTGACGAGATGAAGAAGCACAAGAGGGGTGATTCTCCGACTGCCCGCATAATCTCTTTGTTATTTTGATTTTGTTCTGATAGTCCTCTGTCTATTTGAATATGTTGGTATAATTCATATTTAATTCCAGTGTTTCTTGTCAATGTTGTGTCTGATGAAATGTGTCTGTGAATGCTGCTACAAATCCGTTGTTCCTTTCTCCTGTGTGCATAAATAAACTCGATTTGAACTTTACTTTGAAATGTCCAAATCTCTCCTTCGCTCTCCTGCTGCCTTGTGTCATGAACTGAACGTCTTCGTGTTTAATTTTACAATATTTCATCTAATTTTATTTTCATACTGCTTTTGAAATTTGCGTTTCCCTTTTCAATTGCAGCCCGCACCCCCGCCTGTCTCTGCCCTCTGTCCTTCCTCCTGTATTAAACGCAGCGCGAACCGTCACACATTGGTGCCGCTTCCCATCCCCCAGCGTTCCGCTTGGTGATTCCTTTCTCCAAGCAGCCAATCGGAATGCTCAGCGTCACCATTCTAATTAACATACTATTTTGTGCGCTGCCTATTTAGTCCGAGCTCCGAACAGTTTCTGATTATTATTGTGTTTGAAACCGACGGGGAAGTGCCTGATCCTCCGAAACCCGCTCCCAAGAAGGGCGCCAAGAAAGCTCCGTCCAAACCGGCGAGCAAGTTTGGCAAGAAGCGCAAGAGGTCGAGGAAGGACAGTTACAAAGTGATGAAGCAGGTTCTCCCCGACACCGGCATCTCCTCCAAGGCCATGAGCATCATGAAATCATTCGTGAACGATATCTTCGAGCTCATCGCGGGTGAGGCTTATCGCCTGGCCGACTACAACAAGCGGTCCACCATCAGCTCCCGGGAGACCCAGACCGCCGTGCGCCTGCTGCTGCCCGGGGAGCTGGCCAAGCACGCCGTTTCCGAAGGGACAATGGCGGTGACCAAGTACACCAGCTCCAACTGAAGACAAGTTTACTGACAAAACAAACGGGAAAATCAAAGAATCTTTTAAGAGCCACTCACGGTTTCATTAAAAGAATATTGCGACATGGACTTGAGGTAAGCTTGAAAATTGCTTTTTGATGCGCTCATTCAGAATCTTATCTCCGTTACTCAGAAATTGCTGTCCACTATTCAGCAGAATCCAGATTTCTCTGTTACATTCCTGCGTACTGCACAGGCATGGAATCATGACGCACTCCTTCCCTGTCATTTCCTCTCGGTCATCAGGTTTCTCTGAAGAAGACACTAATTATTGCTTCTGGTTTAATAACCGTGAAGAATGCGGTTCTTTGAGCTTTGTCCCATTTTTGTTACCTCTCTTAACCCCATTCCAACCCGAGAGCTGAACACTCACGGTTTGTTCAGACTGTATTTGTTAAAGCCCCACTTTCTGAAGGGCCATCCGTTGGTAAACTGACTTGAGTTTACACAATGACCGTCCGCGAACATTTATAAATTGAAAGAAATCGGTGAACTAAATCTCCAGACACCGTGGCAATATTAACTACACTTAGTTTAAATCTGTTTCACCAATCATAAACGTCCCGCTACATTTCTCCAGACTGTGTATGAAGGGAGAATACGCATATTTCCGGAAGCCAGAATTTTTCACGGTCAAGACTCCAAGTTTATTTCTGATTTATCAAATCTATCTGACGTTGTATGTGTTCAGGAAACCTGGCTTCCCACATTTAAATTCTTCCTTCCAGGATTATATTGTAATTAGGCGTGATAGATTATTTCGTAGAGAAGGTGCTATTGCAAATTTTATACAGAAAGGGAGAAGGCATACAGTTGTGGATGTGAATGAAATGTATGAGACACTTGTAGAAGTATTTGATTCAACAGGGAGCGACATTAAAGAGGTATATTATTATAACCATGGTGGAAAGCTTTCGATTGATGTGTTAGAGTATATGTAGCTCCAGCTCACTGAGGGTTGTATGGTTGGGGCTTTTAATGCATAGACTTCACTGTGGGCTTGTTCTCAGAATGATGGTGCTTGTTTGATTGCAGAAGAGTTTTAGATATTTCACTGTGTCTAACTGGTGGGAGAGTTATGAGATTTAATGTTCATAATAGTTCTGAAATTGCTGTAAATTTAACTTTGGTTTCAAACATTCATGCTGCAGTGAGTGAGTGGTATGTCATGGGAGATGAAACATTGGGGAGTGATCATTTTCCTCTATTTATAAGCCTGGGTTTAGACCAAGATGCCTCTTTGAGGAGGTGGAATTTCGGTAAAGCAAATTGGAGAAGTTTTAATGTTTTATGTGATGAATGGAACATCTGTTTGGATGGAATGGAGAGCATGATGTCGATTTCTGCAAAGAAAGGTTGTCACGTTATTCCTCAAATTTGCTGGAAGAGACTCATATTAAAAAGTGCATTAATAGGAGAAAATCTGTACCATGGTGGACGGAGGAGTGTGCAGAGGCAATTATTGAGAAAAATGTGGCATTTTGGAAAGTTAAGAAGTATCACTGTCCGCGTGATCTTATTAAGTGTAACAGGTCACAGGCCGTGGTGAGGAAAGTAATGAAGGTTGTGAAAAATATTTACTAGAGGTCATATTGTGCTAGAATTCGAAGGACTATTAAACTTGGAGGTGTTGGGGGAATGATAAAGAAAATGGGGGTGAGGGATTCATAGGGTCCCAGTATTGATTAAAGAAGGTGATACAATTGTGACTGAAACGGAGAGGGTTTAGTTACTGGCTTGGTCATTTGCTGTAACTCATAATCAAAATAATGAAGAGACTAAACAATGTAGGGATAAGCTGTTAAGTGAATACCCAGACGTGTTGGAAACCTGCTGTAGCAATGACAGTGATGTAGAGTTTTATTTGTGTGAATTTAGGAAAACGATTATTAATACTGGGCTGACGGCTCCAGGAAAGGATGATATATGTTATTGCATGTTTAAACGTATGGCCAGAGCTCTTTGGAGATAATATTACATTTTTGAATCCTATTTGGCATTCAGGCCATCATCCCTCCTCATGGAAAATTGCAATTGTAGTGTCTATTCAGGATCCTGGTAAACCCCTGTTGGATCCTCCTAGTTATAGATAAATATTCCTGATGTCCCATTTGTGTAAACATATGGGATATATGGTATTAGAGTGGTTGAATTATTTTTTGGAAAAGGGAGGGGACATGTTGTTGTTAATATACTGGATTAGTTTGAGGGGAGAAGTGCTGGTTCAACAGCACATGTCCCAAAAGCAGTCAATGTTTTTATGCAGAAATCTCAGCATCTACTTCAACACAGCAAGCTTCCAGAAACAATATAGTCAGTGGAAATGTCAATCCATCGCCTCCTATATTGTCGCGATGAGGCCACACTCAGGTAGGAGGAACAACACCTTGTATTCTTGCTGGTCAGCCTCCAATCTGATGGCATGAACATCGATTTCTTGATCGTCCGGTCATGCCTCCCCTCCCTCATCATTCCCCATCCACTTTTCCCTCTTGTCGCCTGCCCAGCACCTCCCTCGGGTGTTTCTCCCCCCCCCTTTCTTTCTTCCACGCCCTTCTGTTCTCTCCTATCAGACTCGCCCTTCTCCAGCCCTGTAGCTCTTTCACCAATCAACTTCCCAGCTCCTTACTTCATCTCTCCCTCTCCCAGTTCCAGTTATCACTTTGTGTTTCTCTCTCCCCTCCCCCACCTTTAAATTTACTCCTCATTGTTTGTTCCCCAGTCCTACTGAAGAATCTTGGCCCAAAATGTAAACTGTACTTTTATCCACAGATGCTGCCTGGCCTGCAGAGTTTCTCTAGCATTTTGTGTGTTCTCCTTGTATTTCAATAACTGCAGATTTTCTCCTCTTTATTACTCAATGTCAACAGGCATTCTGTATGACAACTGTCGAAGTCTCACTGCAGATATGAAACTCGAGGTTCGGCAGATGCTGAGAATAAACTGCAAAGTAACACACAAAGTACTGCAGGAGCTCAGCAAGTCGGGCAGCATCTCAGCAGAGAAATAAACAGTCTAGGTAGGATGAAGTGTTTGGGCCCACAATATTCACGGTTTATTCCTCTGCATAGATGCTGCTGGGGCTACTGAGACCCGCCAGCATTTTGCAAACATAAACTTCTTTTTTTTTCAGTCAATCAGTTTCCAGATGTTGCTGAACTTTCATTTGTAGCCTCATCCTCCTGCTCTGGTTCCCTCTTTCTACTCCCCATCAACTCGAACCTCCATCACATCTAGAGCCTCCTTTTTGCTGACCCCACTTGTTTCTGCTCCATCGAATATTTACCCACCATTCTGCTCATACCTTAGAGGAGAGTATTGTATTGCAACAGTCTGGCTGTGTGAGGCACGGCCCTTCAAAATCAGTGAAAATCACCCAAAACAGTGAATGGAGAAGGGCAGAGCCTATATTACCAGCAATATCGAGGAGCAGATAGGGAAACAGATTCTGGAAAGGTGTAAGAATAACAGAGTTGTCATGATGGGAAATTTTAATTTGCCAAATATAGATTAGCATCTTTCTAGAGCAAGGGTTTTTATGAGGTGGAGTTTGTTAGGTGTGTTCTGGAAGGCTTCTTGACACAATACGTAGTTAAGCCTACAAGAGGAGAGGCTGCACTTGATTTGAAATGAACTTGGTCAGGTGTCAGATCTCTCAGTAGGAGAGCATTTTGGAGATAGTGAATATAATCCTTTCTCCTTTACAATATCATTGGAGAGATATTCGGAGCAGACAAGTTAGAAAAGAATGTAATTTGAATAAGGGGAATTATGAGGCTATCAGACAGGAATTTGGAAACAAATGCTCTCAAGGAAAAGTACGGTAGTGTGGCAAATGTTCAGGGAATACTTGAGTGAAGTTCTGCAATAGTTACGTTCCCATGAGACACGGAAGTGATGGTAGTGTGCAGAAACTCTGGTGTACAAAGGCTGGTCAAGAAGAAAAGAAAACATTACTTCTTACTTCTCCTGACAGTAAGAGTGTTCACTTTGATTTGTAAATATGTGGATTTCATCTCCAGGCACAGTGAGGATATAAAATCCCCATTTGAATACACTCAGATATGAACTGATTGTTCATAGTCACAGTGCATTGATTACTCTTCACAAACATGTCTATCCAAATAGAAACTATTTGCGCCATTGCAAAATACTCCACTTGAGGTTCCTCCCCTCCCTGAATCACAATATATAGGGGACAACCACCTAAATCTGATACAGCAGCTCAAAGAAAGCAACTTCCATTTCTTTGTTACAGGTACATCTGATTTTTCTGAGTCTTTCTGAAGTAATTATTGTCAAGCATTAAATGTAGATGGCTTCATTGGTAAATTGGAAGATGAAGAAACAATTGATGGAGCTGTGGATAGTGTGGAGGACTGGCAATAAATACAGCAAAATGTAGATCAATTGCAGATATAGGCTGGGAAATGGCAAATGGAATTTGACCCAGATAAATGTGACGAATTGCACCTCAGTAAGGCAAATGCAAGACAGAACACTGTTATGGGCAAGGTCCTTTAGTGTTGCTGAGCAGAGAGATCATGGCATCCTAGTTCATTGCTAGTTGTAAGTAGCTACACAAGTTGGTATGTTGTTTAGAAATAGGCTTACAACATGCTTGTATTTATTATTCGAAGCATTTAGCTCAATAGTCATGTTCCTACTTTGTAAGACTCTCGTTGGGCCACATCTGGATGACTGCATACATTTCTGGTTGCCCCACACTTGGAAGGATGTGGAGGCTTTGGAGAGGGTGAAGAATATGTTTACCAGGATGCTGCTTCATTTAGAGGGTGTGTGCTATCACAGGAGGCGTAATAAAATGTTGTTTCCACTGGAGCTCCAAAGGCTGAGGGGTGATCTGATAGAGGATTGCAGGAAGATGGAGGGTATGGACATGGTATAGGCAGGAAGGATTAGTGTTTGGGTGTTTTTGATTTGCTTTATAGCTAGTTCATCACAACATTGTGGCCCTAATGGCCTGCTGTTGTGCTGTACTCTTCATTGTTCTATGTTCTCCTTAGTTCTCAAATTATTTTCATAGCAAACTGACCCATTTGACAGTTACCTTGTAGCTGTTGGTTAAATCCTTTGCGATTTACAATTTGCTATTTCTAAACTCAAGGTAAAGATTCCATTTAGTATTTTAAATCTCTCACAATATCATTAGACATTTTGGATCTTAAACCACAAAAGCTGCAATGACGTTAAATTAGTTTCGTCTTTCCATGTTCATGAGATGTTCTTCTGCACACCATTGATTTAACATGTGGTAATTTAATAGCACCTTTCTGTCAGCTTAAACAGTCTGACATATCACAGAAACAAACGTTTTCACTGATAGAACTGCCAATGATCAAATGACTTATCTTTAAACGCTTTAAACTCTTGTACATGAAAGTGGCTGAAGGCTCTGATATTCTCAATCCACCATGCCTGGTACAAATGATCAATCCATGGTCAAAGTCACTAAGATCTCATTTCTCTCCTATGTTGTTGTTTGGTCTCAACAACAAATGAATCTCTTGACCATTCTTGCATGCTTTTATGCATTAAGTTTCATCGACAATATTGGATGATGAGATATCGGCACTAACAAGAGTAATGGGATGTACGGGTGTTCCTAATAAAGTGGCCACTGAATGTACTATGCTCTGCTTGGGCTGTCCTGAACCATTTCTCTGTCATTGAGGTATTTTAGAAGTAGAGTTTCTGATAAATTGGAAACACAGCAACCAACCTCACACATGCAGCAATGTTATGCCCTGATAGAAAGGAAAATGACTCAAAACCAGGGAGAACTTGCCCATCTTTTCCAAGGTATATGGAAATCACTCAAGAGGCTTTAACATATCTGCCTGGATTCATTCAGGATGGCATTGAAATAGCATCCTAGAATTTGAACTGTTCACTCGATTGGACCTCAAACCCACGCTATAGCCTCAAGGAAATAATCACACCACCTTGTCACTCTTGACACTGTTAAGAACTCAGCATAGAAACAACTTTAGGGAAATGGAAAACAATCAGCTCAGCAAAGGCAGCAGTACAGGAACTTGCAGCTCATACTGAATGGAATCTAAATTCATACTCTCTGTGATTAAAGAAGAGAATAGTAAATTTAATGTTATTCTATCTACAATTGAAAGGTGTCCTGAAGTTGTCTTCAAGGCTACCAGAGTCTGTACTTCTGCAGATAATCTATTACCTTCAGTGACAGTGTCTGATTGTACAAGACAATATGTGGGAACCGAATTCAGCACAGATATACTATAGCCCATTGTTGAACACACAACTTAAACTAGAAAAATACAGTATTGCCTTTAAAACTGATCTGATTTACTGTCCCAGCTATCCAAAGATAAGTCATTCTTGTCATATAGTAGTATGTCTGTATTCATTTTACCTGTATTCTCAGTTTTCTGAAATATCCTCCCTCTCAATTTGTAGTTTCCAAAAGTCATAGGAGCAGAATTAGGCCATTTAGAACCAACGGGTCTGCCCATCATTCCATTTTGGATGATTTATTATCCCTCTCAACCCCATTTGCTTCCCTTGCTGCGGAACCTATCACAAACATATTAATGAATAATCTATCAACCTCTGCTTTACCCATCCCCAATTACATAGCTTCACAGCTGTCTGTGGCAAGCAATTCCACAGATTCACCACCTTCTGGCTCGAGAAATTCCTCCTCATTCCTGTTGTAAAGGGACATACTTCTACTCCAAGGCTGTACCGTCTGGTCCCAAACTCCCCCACCACAAAATACATCCTCTCTACTTCGGCTCTATTTAGGTCTTCCAATATCCATAAGCTTTCAATGTCCTTCTTTTCTCTTTACCAGAGCTATCAAAAGTGAGATTTCATCCTCCAGATAATTGCCTTCCAAAAAACTCTTGTCATCCTGGTGTTTCTCCTGCTGATTGTTAACACTGAGTTTTCCAAAGCCCGAGGGGTCAGACGACTTGATATCAGATTCAACAGTAATGCAGAGGGAATTTCTTCACAGGTAGGATTGTCTTAGCTCCACTTCTTTAACCAAACGAAACAACATTCCTCTGCAACTTGCTCCAACCACAGATCATTGATCGCACAAAGCACATAAAACTAAATATTGTCAAAAATAAGTGCATAAAATATAACTCACAATGCATGCAGTGTGCAGCACATTAAAAAAACAACTAACAGTAGAGAGCTCACTGTCCTGTGATGAGAGGTCGGTTGTGGCAGGGCATTCATTGGTTTTGTAACCTAATGGAAGAAGCCTATTACCCAGTCTAGCAGTCTTAGTCCTCAAGCTGCAATGCCTCCTTCCCGATGATTATAGGTCAAAGAGATTGGGAGATATGTGCCAGGGATCCTCAATGATGCTTTGGGCTTTGACTAAATCAAATGTGTCAGATCATTAATATTCCAAACAACATTTTATTTAAAGTCAAACATCTATTTTTTGATATAATGTACATACTGAAATGCAATATAAAACATTAATTTTTCCAAGTCAAATTGAGTTTAATCTTGTTATCATAAGTTCAGTGAGGTACGGGTTCAGTGCCAAGGAAAATTTGCATGCAGCAACATCACAAAGATGAAGGGACAGACAGCACACAGAATATAGATTATGCATTAGGTCTACCTTAAGTCATGCCATATGCAATAAAGTCGATTTGCCATCATGAGTATATATTTTCAGAAGTTAATTGGCTGGAATAGTAATGAATGGGAGATTGGTTTGACTAGACAAAATAGATGAATGTCACTTGAGGCAGGCATCCCCAAGAGTGCTGAAAACATTGTCAATTACAATTTCCCACGAGACGTTACTCACGGACAGTTATACAAAATCGTGTAGGTCTTGTAATGGAAATGTTCCCATGATAGTTCAGGGTTTATTCATCGAGAAGATACTTTGATTGATGCACCAGTGGGGTGGGAGGTGGACGGGGTAATATTTTGGAAATACTTTCTGAGGAGCTGACTGGTCAAACTAAATAGTGAGAACTGGTGCCGAATACTTTCCTGTGTTCAATGGTGGGTGAGGTTCACCAATGACGGACTGGGCCATATTTGGTACTTATTACAGGCTATTCCGTACAATGGCATTGATGCTTCCATACCAGGCCAAGATGAAACCAGTCAATAAACTCTCTAACAGACATCTGTGGAAATTAATCAACGTTTCAGATAATAATTCAAATTTTGTCAAGCTTCCAAGAAAGCATAGCGTTTTTGGTGACATTCCAAATCTCCTCAAATTCCTATTGAAATATAGCCGCCGTCACACCTTCTTTACAGCTGTATCAATATTTTGGGTCCAGGTTAGCTCCTCGGACATACTGGCACCCAGGATCTTAAAATAGCTCCCTCACTGCATTTCTGATCCCTCCATGAGGATTAGTGTGTGTCATTCACTCAACTATAACGTGTCATCTCTCCTCATACCCGAACTCCGGAAAACACGTTGAGGAATTCTTCCATGGGCAACAAAGTCAATGGTCTGAGATAACTGAGCAGCAAGTTGACTTCACAATTCTTTGTTAATTGTTAATTCAAATATGAGCGAAAGTCTGAGAATCAGATTCCCTCGACACAATAGGTGACTTTGTGGTTTGTTAGAAGTAAAGGTCTGTTAAGATCAATTAAGAACTGTGCATTCCAGTGATCCACTACTCTCTGAATAAATAAAACCCTACCCATCACATGCCCTTTGAACACACGCCTTCTCACTTTAAATGCCTGCCCTTTGGTATTTGACATTTCAACCCCGGGAATCAGATACTCCCTGTCTACTCTATCTATGCCTCTTTTAAACTTATAAACCTTCATCGGAATTCCCCTCAGGCTATGGTGCTCCAGAGGAAACAACTCACCGTCCTTTCCAATTGTATCCAGTCTCAATTGTAAGCCAGACTGACGCTGTGGAAATACAGCTCCAGAAATATGATTTTTATTTCTGCAAGGAGCATGTGTGTGTGTGTCAAATATCCGTCGACATTTCCTGGTACATGCTTCAGAGCATCGACTGATGATAAGAGGATGCTCACCATGACACTGGAGTAAACTCCAGATGTCTCCTTCTCCTGTGTAGTAAAGGACTTCAATTTGCTGCATCCTACTACAGGTTCTGAGTTATCATAATTCGAAAATGAGCAATGCTAAAAGTTCAGGTGCAACTGTTCTATTTATATTTTCTGCCCATTACACTACTGGTGTTTTGGCAGCAATAAAGGTCTTCCTTCTTTGGCTGTGTTCAGGGCTTCCTTCATCATGTCAGTGTTACGCCTGTGACAATAGACAATAGGTGCAGAAGAAGACCATTCAGCCCTTCGAGCCTGCACCGCCATTATGAGATCATGCCTGATCAATTACTATCAATACCCTGTTCCTGCCTTGTCCCCTAATCCCTTGATTCCCCTATCCGTAAGATACCTCTTTAGCTCCTTGAAAGCATCCAGAGAATTGGCCTCCACTACCTTCCGAGGCAGTGCATTCCAGACCCCCACAACTCTCTTGCAGAAGAAGTTTTTCCTTAACTCTGTACTAAATGACCTTTTTTAATGATCCTCTTTTTAAAACGTTTTTTATTGCGTTTTCAAATAATTACAGAAAGAAAAACAAATATACCCTTAGCCCCTCCCCTCTAACAACCCTACAGAAAAAAAAGAAAATGAAAAAAAAAGAAAGAAAGCGAGAGTGCCTGTATATCTGAAGATCCCCACATGCTCCACGGAGTTCGTAATAACTTTATTATATATACTTATTTCTTTCCCCAAATAACCAATTATTTTATCTTCGGAGCAGTCATTTGAGATCTTAAGCTGTGTTGCCTTTAAGGCATTTGTTTAGTTTATTATACTTTTGCTTTAGTAATTTGTTTGTTATCAATTTCTAGTTAAAGTTAAGGTTGTTTAAAGTAAATTCGTTTTCTGTGATATATAGCGGCATGCGATGACGTCACTCCCAGTTACGCCGTGTGTTGTGGGAGAATACCGGTTTGGAGAAACAGGAGGGAGGGGGCTTATGTGTACAGTATCAGCGCGAGAAAAGTTTTCTTTCTACGCACTAGAAACATTAGTGAATCAACGCCCTAAGTTCATGAGATAATCGATATGTTGAATTAAAAATGTTAACGCTGATTCTGTTAAAAGTAATGATGATTGATAAAGTTTATGTTTTTTGTTATTTAAAGAGTTGCGGATAGTTTGTGTTGAAGTGTATTTAAAGCCAGTCGATGGCGTGGGTAGATTCTGACTGTATGTTGCACTTTAATGTAAGATTGTTGTTGTAGTTTTACTTTTGCAAGTGTTTATGATGTAAATGTGATGTCAAGAAGGAAACAAATACAGTATATTTTTTGTATTGTTTTATCAACAGTTTTCACCATACCTTAATGTGGAAGAGTGAACAGTAAATGGTTAATCTTACTGGGACCGCCTCATTGATTGGTTTATGCTTGGTGTTTAGTTCAGAGTTATTTTACAGCTGTGTGAGAACACTACATAAGCATTTACGAGAATGACAGCATCTGATTTCAAATCCCAGAAAATCCTGCAGTCTCGTTCCTGCAGTTCTTCCATTGGAGTGAAAATCATATAGTTATTGGAGATGATGTATGTTGCCGTATGTCGATTACAATAATGACATTTGTGCTGTTCATTTTTTTTCAGACAGCTGCACCATAGACCCTGAAAGTGACATCAGGAATATCTTCTCCGCAAGTTACAGTGAGCATCTGGGTTAAAACTGATCAACAGCACAAGGTCAGAAACATAGTGTCACTACCAAAAGTTCCAGCCAATAGAAGTTCAACACTGTATAATGTGTGTTAAAGAAATGTGAAATAGTGCAACACTTGTAATAATAATTAACAATCAATGAAACATACATACAATGTGTTCTTCATTAGCATTTATTGTAAGACTGGAAGTGGTTACTACTGATATTGGCAACATTTATTCACCATACCTAATATCTGTGCTCTTGAGATTGTCCCCATTAAACACAAAATTATTATAAATAATTAATTTTAGACATACTTATTTAAGACCATATGACATAAGAGCAGAATGAGATAATCGGGCCCATTGAATCAGCTCTGCCATTCAATCACTGATGATCCTTTGTTTTATCTCCTCCTCAACCCCATGAGAAAGTAAGGATACATGGGATCCAAGGAGACATTGCTTTGTGGATCCTGAACTGACTTAGCCCAAGAAGGCAAAATGTGCTTGGAGACGGGTCATATTCTGCATGGAGGCCAGAGTCCAGTGTTGTGCCTCAGGGATCTATTCTGGGACTCCAACTCTTCGTGATTTTTATAAATGACTGAGACGAGGTAATTTAATGAGATGAGGCATTAATAAGATGCAAAACTGGGCTGAGAAATGGTAGATGAAGTTCAACCCAGATAAGTGTGGCCTGGTTCATTTTGGTAGGTCAAATATGATGGCAGAATGTAGAGTTAATGCCTAGACTCTTGGCAGTGAGGAGGATCAGAGGGATCTTGGGGTCCCAGGCCCAAATTTTCTTTAAATAACTATTTATGGTTCTTAGTAATTGTTCCATCCAAATAAGTAAGTTTATTTCTTACAATTTTAAAAGGAAGGTTAGTATTAATTGATACTAAATGATTCAATAGAAAAAGTTCACTCTTATCCTGAATACTGACTATAACAGGAGACAAAAGAATGTACGATAGCTAATAAAGTCTCAACATTAGGAATATAAAGCAAAAGGTCATCGGCATAATGCAAAATTTCTAAGGTAAGGACATGTTCGGCACAGCTTTGTAGGCTGGAGGGCCTGTATTGTGCAGTAGTTCCGTGTTTCTATGTTTCTATCATATCTGTTTCCTCAACATTTCATGTCCCTCCACCAATATTCCTAATATCTGCAAACCTGGCAGGAAAACCATCTATTCCTTCATCTAAGTCATTATATACAGCATAAAAATAAGTGGCCCCATAGGAACCCTGCGGATCACCACTAGCCACTGGCAGCCAACCAGAACAGGATCCATTTATTCCCACTCGCTGCCTCCTACCAATCAGCCAATGTACTACCCATGTTAGTAACATTCTTGTAATATCATGGGCTCTTAATTAAATACGCAGCCTTCTGTGTGGCACTTGTGTCAAAGGACTTCTTAACGCCCAGATATACAAAATACACTGCATCCCCTTTATCTATCCTACTGGCATTCTCATCAAATTATCGCAAAAGGTACATATTTTTAGCCAGATGGTGGTGGAATTATGGAATTCGTTGCCACATACAGTGTGGAGGCCCAATCATTGAAGGTGCTTAAGGAGGAGATTGATAGGTATCTAATTAGTCAGTGTATCAAGGGATATGGGGAAAAAGTCGGAAATTGGATCTAGATGGGAGAATAGTTCAGCTCATGGTGGAGTGGCAGAGCAGACTCAATGGGTCGAATGGCCTCCTTCTGCACCTTTACCTTGCTTGAAATGTAATATGAATTATTAATAGAGTAAACGAATAGACTATAACAGAGACAGTACTTAGCTCATGACGAATTAATGTTGTCACAAATAAAGTGACTATGAATCACTGATTATTTCTGCTTGGCATAATTTATAATTATTTAATTATTTCTAGTTAAATATTGCTATATTTCTACACAATTCCTGCTTAGTGTGAATGTAACGAGAGCCAATTTCCTTCGGGATCAATAAAGTATGTCGTTCAGTCTGTCTGTCTGACTGAAGTTTCTGGCAGACTGAATTCCTTCCGATGGATCATTGCTGGGAGTGCTCGTTCCTTTTGGCCAGCTCGCCATCTACAACACAAGTTCAGAAATATTCATTTGTTACTGAAAGCATAGTACCTTAAAACCTGGAATACAACAAATGATTAATATTGAATAGGATAAAAAAAAACCTGACACATAAAGGTTTGGAACAAGAGGAAGTGGATTATGATGAATGTTAAATTGTGCCAATGCTTGAAATAAGGGATGGCAATAAATAAAGGGCTGCAAGAAGACCACAGACATGTCATCAGGTTTGAAGGACCATGTGCCTCAATGACCCTGAGTTCTATGTTGTCTGGAGTCAGGGCCTTCTGCTTTAGCTCTTGGTAGTATCAGCCATACCGAACAGGTAAATAAGTAGAGGCCAGGCGAAGAGATGTCCATGGGTCCTGCCCGTTCAGGGTTTCAGTTTAGCAATAAAAATTCAGACTGGTAAATCAAAACTGGTCTGGAAACGCAATAAAGAATAATTCTACATCTGAGTGTAACTGTTTTCCTGAGTCTCCACATGAAATGCATACTAGACAGTAGAGAAAGCTAAGTGGAAGTACTGACATGATGAAGGAAGCCCTGGACACAACCAGAGAGGAAGACCTTTATTGCTGCCAAAAACACCGGTAGTGTAATGGGCAGAAAATATAAATAGAACAGTTGCATTTGACTTTCAGCATTGTTCGTTTTCGAATTATGATAACTCAGAACTTGTAGTAGGATGCAGAAAATTTAATTCCTTTACTGCACAGAAGAAAGAGACATCTGGAGTTTACTCCAATGTCGTGGTGAACATCCTCTTATCATCAGTCGTGTGCTCTGAATCATGCACCAGGAAATGCTGCTTGATATTTGCCACACACCCATACTCCTTGCAGAAATAAAAATATTATTTCTGGAGCTGTATTTCCTCAGTGTCAGCTTGGCTTACAATTGAGACTAGATACAACTATTGTATTATACAATATTAATTAAAGTTCATAATGTGTTCCTTTGTTGCCTTTACATAGATCTAGTTTTATCAAGAGAACAGAAATATTCCCCGATATGTGACACAGCAGACTCTGCTTAGCTAATATTATAGACTGATTACTTTTGTTGAAAGTTATCAATATACGTTATCAAATGACAATTTTAATTAAATTACAAAGCACTTCAACAGGACTGACGATTTGGTATTCACTTAATGAGTGACATGTCAACAGAAACATTGAGAAAGTTTGTAGTATGATACCAAAGCAAAACGGATTATTGTGTAATGTGGGCATTGATTACAAATTGATTGGAACTCATTGTCCTGTAATTCTGTTTGAGGCATCATGGTCGTGAAATTATGGAATTCTTTGCCACATGCAGTGTGGAGGCCCAATAATTGAGGGTGTTTAAGGAGGAGATTGATGAGAATCTAATTAGTCAGGGTATCAAGGAATATGGGGAAAAAGTCGGAAATTGGAGATGGGAGAATACTTAAGCTCATGGTGAAGTGGCGGAGCGGACTCAAGGGGCCGAATGGCCTACTTCTGCTCCTTTACCTTGTCTTGTCTTGACATGTGAATTATTAATATAGTAAATGAATAGACTAAACTCAGAAACAGTGCTTAGCTGATAACGAATTAATGTTGTCACGAATAAAATGACTTTGAATCACTGATTACTTCCACTTGGCATAATTTATTATTATTTAATTATTTATGGTTTTATATTTCTATATTTCTACGTGGGATTTTCCGCCGGCTTTCACTATTACGCTGTTACAGGAGTTCTAGCCTTTCTTCTGGTGCGTCTCAAGGAGCTGTTCCCCAGACCCTCTTTTATCCCCACTCATAGGGTCTCAGATGTCACTCAGGGTGGAATGATGCCATCCCCTAACCTGCCCACATTGCCTGAGGGCTTCCATGAAGCAGAGTACTCAATACACAATTCCGCCTCCAAGAAACAATGACCTTTTCCGTGGCGTTGTATCGCTGGGGGCCAGGACATTCCAAACTTATCTCACTCATTTCCTGGGTCTCCTACCCTGCCTTAATAGCGATCTTGCATTTCTCAAAAAGGAAGAGGGAGAAAACAGAGAACTATCGACCTGTCGGCCTGACATCGGTGGTGGGAAAGATGCTGGAGTCCATTATTAAGGATAAAATTGTGGCATATCTAGATAGCAGTGATAGGATTGGGCTAAGCCAGCATGGATTTACCAAGGGTAAATCATGCTTGACTAATCTGTTGGAGTTTTTCGAGGATGTAACCAGGAAGTTAGACGGGGGAGATGCAGTGGATGTAGTGTACCTTGATTTTCAGAAGGCATTTGATAAGGTCCCACGTAGAAGATTGGTGGGTAAAATCAAAGCTCATGGCATCAGGGGGAAGACATTGACATGGATAGAACACTGGTTGGCAGATAGAAAGCAAAGTGTAGGTGTGAATGGGTGTTTCTCGGAATGGCAGGGGGTGACTAGTGGGGTGCCACAGGGCACGGTATTGGGACCACAGCTGTTCACCACTTACGTTAATGATTTGGATGAAGACATAAAAAATAACATCAGCAAATTTGCTGATGATACTAAGCTGGATGGCAGTACGACATGTGATGAGGATGTTAGGAGAATTCAGGGTGACTTAGATAGGCTGGGTGAGTGGGCAGATACTAGGCAGATGGCGTTTAATGTGAATAAGTGTGAGGTTATCCACTTTGGGAGTAAGAACAGGAAGGTAGATTATTATCTGAACGGTTTAGAGTTGGGTAAGGGAGAAATACAAAGAGATCTCGGAGTCCTTGTTCATCAGTCACTGAAAGTGAATGAGCAAGTGCAGCAGGCAGTGAAGAAGGCTAATGGAATGTTGGCCTTTATTGCAAAGGGAATTGAGTACAAGAGCAAGGAAATCCTCTTGCATTTGTACAGAGCCCTGGTGAGACCTCACCTGGAGTATTGTGTACAGTTTTGGTCTTCAGGGTTAAGGAAGGACATCCTGGCTGTAGAGAAAGTGCAGCGTAGATTCACGAGGTTAATTCCTGGGGTGTCTGGACTGTCTTACGCAGAGAGGTTAGAGAGACTGGGCTTGTACACGCTGGAATTAAGGAGATTGAGAGGGGAACTGATTGAAGCATGTAAGATTATTAAGAGATTGGACTAGATAGAGGCAGGAAATATGTTCCAGATGATGGGAGAGACCAGTACCAGAGGGCATGGTTTGAGAATAAGGGGTAGGTCATTTAGGACAGAGTTAAGGAAAAGCTTCTTCTCCCAGAGAGTTGTGGGGGTCTGGAATGCACTGCCTTGGAAGATAGTGGAGACCAATTCTCTGGATGCTTTCAAGAAGGAGCTAGATAGGTATCATGAATAAGGGAATCAAGAGATATGGGGACAAAGCAGGAACAGGGTATTGATAGTAATTGATCAGCCATGATTTCAAAATGGCGGTGCAGGCTTGTAGGGCCGAATGGTCTACTGCACCTATTGTCTATTGTCACAGGCGTAACACTGACATGATGAAGGAAGCACTGAACACAGCCAGAGAAGGAAGACCTTTATTGCTGCCAAAAACACCAGTAGTGTAATGGGCAGAAAATATAAATACAACCGTTGCACGTGAACTTTTAGCATTGCTCATTTTTGAATTATGATAACTCAGAACTTGTAGTAGGATGCAGCAAATTGAAGTCCTTTACTACACAGGAGAATGAGACATCTAGAGTTTACTCCAGTGTCATGGTGAACATCCTCTTATCATCAGTCGATGCTCTGAAGCATGTACCAGGAAATGTCGATGGATATTTGCCACACACACACATGCAGAAATAAAAATCATATTTCTGGAGCTGTATTTCCTCAGCGAAAGCTTAGCTTACAATTGAGACTGGATACAATTGGAAAGGACGGTGAGTTGTTTCCTCTGGAGCACCATAGCCTGAGGGGAATTGCGATGAAGGTTTATAAGTTTAAAAGAGGCATAGATAGAGTAGACAGGGAGTATCTGATTCCCGGGGTTGAAATGTCAAATATCAAAGGGCAGGCATTTAAAGTGAGAAGGCGTGTGTTCAAAGGGCATGTGAGGCGTAGGGTTTTTTTTTTATTCAGAGAGTGGTGGATCACTGGAATGCACAGTTCTTAATAGATCTTAACAGACCTTTACTTCTAACAAACCACAAAGTCACCTGTTGTATGTTCGGAATCTGCTTCTCAGACTTTCGCTCATATTTTCCTGTGAATTGACAAGAAACAAAGAATTGTGAATTCAACTTGCAGCTCAGTTATCTCAGACCATTGACTTTCTTGCCCATGGAAGAATTCCTCACCGTGTTTTCCGGAGGTCGGGTTTGAGAATATAGAGTTCGGGTATGAGGACAGATGACACATTATAGTTGTGTGAATGACACACACCAATCCTCATGGAGGGATCAGAAATGCAGTGAGGGAGCCATTTAAAGTTCCTGGGGGCCAGTATGTCCGAGGAGCTAACCTGGACCCAACATATTGATACAGCTGTAAAGAAGGTGAGACGGCGGCTATATTTCAATAGGAATTTGAGGAGATTTGGAATGTCACCAAAAATGCTATGCTTTCTTGGAAGCTTGACAAAATTTGAATTATTATCTGAAACATTAACAAATTTCTACAGATGTCTGTTAGAGAGTTTATTGACTGGTTTCATCTTGGCCTGATATGGAAGCATCAATGCCATTGTACGGAAAAGCCTGTAATAAGTACTAAATATGGCCCAGTCCGTCATTGGTGAACCTCACCCACCATTGAACACAGGAAAGTATTCGGCACCAGTTCTCACTGTTTAGTTTGACCAGTCAGCTCCTCAGAAAATATTACCAAAATATTACCCCGTCCACCTCCCACCCAACTGGTGCATCAATCAAAGTATCTTCTCGATGAATAAACCCTGAAGTATCATGGGAACATTTCCATTGCAAGACCAACCCGATTTTCTATAACTGTCCGTGAGTAACTTCTAGTGGGAAATTGTAATTGACAAAGTTTTCAGCACTGTTGGGGATGCCTGCCCCAAGTAACATTCATCTATTTTGTCTAGTCAAACCAATCTCCCATTCATTACTATTCCAGCCAATTAACTTCTGAAAATATATACTCATGATGGCAAATCGACTTTATTGCATATGGCATGACTTTAGGAAGAGCTAATGCATAATCTATATTCTGTGTGCTGTCTGTCCCTTCATCTTTGTGATGTTGCTGCATGCAAATTTTCCTTGGTACTGAATCCGTACCTCACTGAACTTATGATAATAAGAATAAACTCAATTTGACTTGGAAAAATTAATGTTTTTTTATTGCATTTCAGTATGTTCATTATATCAAAAAATAGATGTTTGACTTTAAATAAAATGTTGTTTGGAATATTAATGATCTGACACATTTGATTTAGTCAAAGCCCAAAGCATCATTGAGGATCCCTGGCACATATCTCCCAATCTCTTTGACCTATAATCATCGGGAAGGAGGCACTGGAGCTTGAGAACTATGACTGCTAGACTGGGTAATAGCTTCTTTCATTAGGTTACAAAACCAATGAATGCCCTGCCACTCCCGACCTCTCATCACAAGACAGTGAGCTCTTTACTGTTAGTTGTTTTTTTTAATGTGCTGCACACTGCATGCATTGTGAATTATATTTTATTCACTTATTTTTGACAATATTTAGTTTTATGTGCTTTGTGCGATCAATGTTCTGTGGTTGGAGCACGTTGTAGAGGAATGTTGTTTCGTTTGGTTGTATATCTGTAAAGAAAATTCAACAATGAACACTGTTAAAGAAGTGGAGGTAAGACAATCCTACCTGTGAAGAAATTCCCTCTGCATTACTGTTTAATCTGGTTTCATGACGACTGGACATTTGGGCTTTGGAAAACTCAGTGTTAACAAGCAGCAGGAGAAACACCAGGACGACAAGTGTTTTTTGGAAGGCCATTATCTGGAGGAAGGTATCTCACTTTTGATAGCTCTGGTAAAGAGAAAAGAAGGACATTGAAAGCTTATGGATATTGAAAGACCTAGATAGAGTTGAAGTAGAGAGGATGTATTTTGTGGTGGTGGAGTTTGGGACCAGACGGTACAGCCTTGGATTAGAAGTATGTCCCTTTACAACAGGGATGAGGAGGGATTTCTCGAGCCAGAAGGTGGTGAATCTTTGGAATTGCTTGCCACAGACAGCTGTGAAGCTAAGTGATTGGGGATGTGTAAAGTGGAGATTGATAGATTATTCATTAGTATGTTTGTGAAAGGTTCCTGACCAGAGGTCAAATGAGGTTGAGAGGGATAATAAATCAGCCAAAATGGAATGGTGGGGCAAACCCTTTGGGTTTAAATGGCCTAATTCTGCTCCTATGACTTTTGGAAACTACAAATTGAGAGGTAGAATATTTCAGAAAACTGAGAATACAGGTAAAGTGAATACAGACATCCTTCTATATGACAAGAATGACTTATCGTTGGATAGCTGGGACAGTAAATCAGATCAGTTTTAAAGGCAATACTGTATTTTTGTAGTTTTAAGTTGTGTGTGTTCAACAATAGGCTATAGTATATCTGTGCTGAATTCAGTTCCCACATATTGTCTTGTACAATCAGATACCTGTTACAAGGTAATAGATTATCTGCAGAAGTACAGACTCTAGTAGCCTTGAAGACTACTTTAGAACACCCTTCAATTGTAGATAGAATAACATTAAAATTACTATTCTCTTCTTTAATCACAGAGAGTTTGAATTTAGATTCCATTCCGTATGAGCTGCAAGTTCCTGTACTGCTGCCTTTGCTGAGCTGATTGTTTTCCATTTCCCTAAAGTTGTTTTTATGCTGAGTTCGTATCAGTGTCAAGTGTGACCAGGTGGTGTGATTCTTCCCTTGAGTCTATAGAATGGGTTCAAGGTCCAATCTTGTGAACAGTTCAAATTCTAGGATGCTATTTCAATGCAGCTCTGAAGCAATCCAGACAGAGATGTTAAAGCCTCTTGAGTGATTTCCATGTACCTTGGAAAAGATGGGCAAGTTCTCCCTGGTGTTCAGTCCTTGTCCTTTCTATCAGTGTCATTATCAATCACATTGTCGTAACGTTGCTGCATGAGTGAGATTGGATGCTGTTTTTTTCAATTTATCAGAAACTCTACTTCTAAAATACCTCAGTGACAGAGAAATGGTTCAGGACAGCCCAATCAGAGCATAATACATTCAGTGGCCACTTTATTATGGACACCCGTACATCCCACTACACTTGTTAGTGCCGATATCTCATCATCCAAAATTTTCGATGTAACTTAATGCATAAAAGCATGCAGGAATGGTCAAGAGATTCATTTGCTGTTGAGACCAAACATCAGCATAGAAGAGAAATGAGATCTTAGTGACCTTGACCATGGATTGATCACATGTGCCAGGCAGGGTGGTTTGAGAATCTCAGAACCTTCAGCGATTTTCATGTACAAGAGATTCCAGCGTTTAAAGATAAGTCATCTGATCTTTGGCAGTTCTATGGGTGAAAATATTTGTTTCTGTGATATGTCAGACTGTTTAATGTGACAGAAAGGTGCTATTAACTCAAATTACCACATGTTAAATCAATGGTGTGCAGAAGAACATCTCATGAACATGGAATGTCGAAACTAATTTAACGTCATTGCTGCTTGTGTAGTTTAGGAGCCAACATGTCTAATGATATTGTGAGAGATTTAAAATTCTAATTGGAATCTTTACCTTGAGTTTAGAAATAGCAAGTTGTAAATTGCAAAGGATTTAACCAACAGCTACAAAGTAACAGTCAAACATGTCAGTTTGCTATGAAAATGCTTTGAGAACATAGAACAATGACGTGTACAGCACAGCACCAGGCCATTTGGGCCACAATGTTGTGATGAACTAGCTATAAAGCAAATCAAAAACACCCAAACACTAATCCTTCCTGCCTATACCATGTCCATACCCTCCATCTTCCTGCAATCCTCTATCAGATTACCCCTCAGCCTTTGGAGCTCCAGTGGAAACAACATTTTATTACGCCTCCTGTGATAGCACACACCCTCTAAATGAAGCAGCATCCTGGTAAACATATTCTTCACCCTCTCCAACGCCTCCACATCCTTCCAAGTGTGGGGTGACCAGTACTGTATGCACTCATCCAGATGTGGCCCAACGAGAGTCTTACAAAGTAGGAACATGAGAATTGAGCTAAATTATTTGAATAATAAATGCAAGCATGTTGTACGCCTATTTCTAAACAACATACCAACTTGTGTAGCTACTTACAACTAGCAATGAACTAGGATGCCATGATCTCTCTGCTCAGCAACACCAAAGGACCTTGCCCATAACAGTGTTCTGTCTTGCGTTTGCCTTACTGAGGTGCAATTCGTCACATTTATCTGGGTCAAATTCCATTTGCCATTTCCCAGCCTATATCTGCAATTGATCTACATTTTGCTGTATTTATTGCCAGTTCTCCACACTATCCACAGCTCCATCAATTGTTTCATCATCTGCCAATTTACCAATGAAGCCATCTCCATTTAATGCTTGTCAATAATTATTTCAGAAAGACTCAGACAAATCAGATTTACCTGTAACGAAGAAATCGAAGTTGCTTTCTTTGAGCTGCTGTATCAGATTTCGGTGGTTGTCCCCTATATATTGTGATTCAGGGAGGGGAACAACCTCAAATGGAGTATTTTGCAATGGCGCAAATATTTGGATAAACATGTTTGTGAAGAGTAATCAATGCACTGTGACTATGAACAAACAGTTCATATCTTAGTGTATTCAAATGGGGATCTTATATACTCACTGTGCCTGGAGATGAAATCCACATATTTACACAATCAAAGTGAACACTCTTACTGTTAGGAGAAGTAAGAACCAAGATGCACTTATACCTCATCCGTAGCATGGACTCTCAAATTGCACCGTCCACTGCAATCTTGGTCAGCAACCAATAATTTCCTATCTTTTTCCTTCCTGTGTTCCTCAGGAGTAGAGTGACATTTGTGATTTCCCGGTCACGGGGAGCAATTCCTGACTAATTATTCTTGCACTGTGAATGCCTTCACAATCGCTTCAGCCTCTTTTTGCGAATCCGTGATGTCTTGTCCATCCACCGTCAGGATTTACAACTCTCCAAGCAATATCTCCTTATTAAAAGTGATGATACTCAATGCCGCCCAGGCTTCAATTTCTGGCATCTCTTCATGTCGGAAAACATTGGAGACTGACACAAAGTACGTGTACAGTTCTCTGCCGTTTCAGTGTATCTGACAACTTCTCCAGTGTCATTTCCCAGAGGTCCAATATCCATTCTACACTCTCTTTTACTGTTTATACATCTGTAAAAGTACTCTTTGTATCCTCTTTAATATTCACAAAAAGAATTAGGTTTAATATCACTGCTATATGTCTTGAAATGTGTTATGCTCGAGAAGTACATCGTAATACATTATAATAAAACCAGTAAATCACAGTTAGATTTCTATAAAAATAGTATAAAAAAGTTAAATAAGTAAGAAATCCGATGTCAGATGGGAAGAGGCTGTCGCTGAACTATTGAGTGTGTGCCTTCAGGCTCCTGTACCTCCTCCATGATGGTAGAAATGGGAAGAAGGCATGTCCTGGGTGGTGGTGGTCCTTCATGATGGATGCTGCCTTTTTGAGGCAGCGCTCGTCAGTGATGTCATGGATGCTATTATTTCATCCATACTTTTCCTTAATTCTATTGTAATTATTCTGCACATTATTCTACACCTTCTGCATTATTAATGTTTTACCTTATCCTACCTCATTACACTGTGTAACGATATGATTTGATTTGTCTCAAGGGTACACATGCAAAAACATTCACTATTGCGGTACCTATGGCAATAATAAAAACATTCAAATTCCAATCTGTTGAACCCACTTCCCAGCTATTTAGTGAAATACTGTCCACAGCCCTAGTGATTTGTCAGGACTTCAGACCTAGCATGTTTCAGCTGGAACCTGTCCAATCAAATCATCTCCATCCTTCCGCAATAGTGGAAGCAAAGTACCATGAATCTAAGCATTCTTCTCTTCCTCCAGCCAGCCCTCCTGTCACCCGCAGCCATTGGATCGTCTTGACTTAAGGAGGGACAGCTGTAGCCTAATAGGGGGCAGGTGTTTATAAGGGACTCGGGGACTGAGCCTGGGTGTGGGTTGTCCTACTCCGAAGCCGGTTTAACCCGATCTGTACCTGGGCTGCCGGCTCTGAATTCTGCTCTTTCCCTGGTTGCCGGCCTGCTCGGAATCCTGTTTTGCCCTGTTGCCGGCCTCTTCTGCATATGTTCTGTCCGGTTGGACTTGTTCCACTGCTTCTCTCGTGTGCGCTGGTCCCGCTGTTCCGCCTTAGTCGCCTTGCCTGCGCTGTCACGCTGTTGGTTGCCCTTCCCAATAAACCGGTGTATCACGGTAGCCCTACTGCTCACGCTGGACGCAGCTTTCTTCTGATTCCTTGCCTCCCTCAGGCAGGCCCGGCTGGACTGCCGCTGCCCGGTGGGGATTCTGCCCTTTCCACCCATTGCTCACTAAGGGTTGTGCCCCGCACCTGCCCAGGTGTCCGCTCCTTGCAGATGCCTCCGTGTTTTTAGCCTGGGAGGTGGCCCTGCCCGGGATCCATGCGGCCCGCCACGAGCTCTGGGATCCTCCTGCCCTATCACGAAATCGGGGATCCAGCCCCGCCTGCATAAGCCCCTGCATGCCACGGCATCCCCATCCTGTCCTACCCCTAGTACTTCAGTGCCTGCGTTCTGCATTCGGGTCCAATCCTGTCCCCGTCCTGACAAGCTCCTGGAGACTTGATACTATCAAAAGGCTTGTCAGGAGGCAGATAAGAGTCAGGAGTCTAGATGTAGGGATGAGAGTGATGAAAAACCAGAATGGGTAAGGATGGGATTTCTCTATTAGGTCTCCAGATAAAGTTTGAATAACCAACAGACTTATGATCTGTTATGGCTTCTGTCACATGAAGTGGATGTTTTTCACTGGGTACTGTAAAACAAATGGAAAGTTAAAAACAGTATATTCCACGTATGGATGGTTACGTACTCGTGACATGACAGTGGTACCCTTGTCACTTGACAGGGGTTGAAGCTGTACTGGACTTGAGGTAATGGTCTTGTGATGGTGAAATGACGTCATTTTCCCGCCAGTAGAGATCATGTGACAGTTTTTTTTTACTGGTTATAAAAGGAAGACCCCACCCTGTGAGGAGGGGCAGCTCGTGGCTGGATTTGTCAAGTTGATTTCATGCCACTGCGTGATTTAATGGGATGACGCAGTTTAGCTGAAGGTTGAAGTTTTATCAAATGCCAAAGGTTTAAAAGATCATTGCCAGCAGGTTCTTGAAATACTGCTAGTTCCGAAATCAGTGGAGAGTGAAGATCGAAGATCGAGGAGGATCTACTTCGACGGTGAAACGGGTTCGACCTTATTTAATCCTTATTCGAAAGGATTTCGTGGACTGTTCACGTGTTAATCTCTGCGGGAAAGCAGGAGATTGAGGACAGTGTGATAAAGGAAAGGTCAGTGCCTTTAAGCCGTTCCGTTTTGTAAATTCGTCGTGGGAGAAGTTCGACATCGGGTATCGAGGTGAAGCGACGTGAAAGAAAATTTAAATAGTCTTATAAAGTCTCTCCTTTTAGCTGAACTGTGAGCATATCGAACTTTTGGCAATACTACTTTAAAGAACTGTTTTTGCAATATCGCTTTAAGAACTGTTTGAGCTGCCGCACAGCAGCTGTTTCCGGTTACGTTAGTGTTTGTTTACTTTTGGGGGGTTTGTTTTCTGTGTTTAATAAACGTGTTATTTGTTATACAGAACCCCTTGCCGAACTCATATACTCATTGTTGCCGGAATACGTAACAGGATGACATCAGCTTTTCTGTCAATGCAGAATCATCTCACCCACTTCCACGTAGCAAATCAGTGGTCAGCACTTTACACCACTTAATATCTTTGAATCCAAACCCCAGCTCCTGAAGGGAAAAAGGTAGGTCATCAGGCATCGTGAATAAATTATTGAGATTTATTTCTCGTCAGCTGAGGAATACTATGTTACCCTGCAGACTTTGTATGAATTGAACGAGCTGGTCTTTGTGCAATAGATGTCAAGTCTGATCTCTAATTGCGACTAATACGTATCTGTGGAGGGAAATCCCCATAAATGGACAACTGTAAATCCTGCATCGGACTCAGCTCCACCATAGACTTTCCATAGAGTCCAAAAAGAGAGAGTGACATTCCACAGATCTTCCCAGTTCACAAGCTGGGAAATCCCCTGGCTAAATTCATCTCAGATTTACTAAGTACAAACTAAGTTAATAGACATTTTTTTACCATTTAGAAGACATTTGGACATGTGCATTGATTAGAAAGATTTAGAGGGTCATTGAGGGCAAATAAGAAGCTCATTCAGGTAGCTTGCTCAGCGTGGATGTGTTTGGCCGTAGTGCCTGTTTTCTGTGCAGTATATTTCTCCAAATCTATTGTATTAAGTAGTTCAAATTATTTTCTTTTTGTAATAGTGGACATGTGTTTTCAGCCGATGAATCTTTAACACTGAGTCTGTGGAAAAAGCTCCTCACTGATTGCCGATGTCAGCAGAGCAGCAGCTCGCTCTGGAACTGGCCCTGTGCTCTTTGAGTCTAGCTGATGTGCAGTCAGCTGGCAAACCAGTGCAGAGGATCAATTGTCAAACTGATCTACTGTCACTAGTGCTTCCAGCTCCCCTGTAAGCTGACTCCGTTATCGAGTGTGACTTTATATATAGAAAGCAGCACTCAGCTTTCGGGCTTAATACTGAATTAACCCCATGGACTGGCGTTATGAAGTGTCTGTGGGCCAAGATGGAAACATACCCAGATGAATTGTCTTAGGCCATGCTAAGCAGGCTCTCCAGAGAACAATTGTAGTAAGAGGACAGCTTGCATAATGTAGATTTTGAGTGAATGATGAGTGATAATCTCAAACATTTTAGAATCTCAGTCTTTCCTGTGGGACTACTAAACCTGTTCCACTATCCAGCAGAGATCAGAGGCTGGTCACTTTCTGAACTTGATACATTCATGGTGTTCTTTGTCTTCTTTCTTCTTCAATCTTTTTATTAGTTTTTATAAAAAAACATAACATAATATTATATTAAACAGGTTATGAATACAATAGATTTGAAACTGAAATTGGTAACAAAATAATAATATCTTATTAAACTATCAGCAAAAAGAAGATCATACAATAATCAATCTAACCTACATTGATTATACATGTAAAGGATTAAAATAATCGTCAAAAGAAAAAAAAAAGTATAACATACAAGAAAAAATGTATATTTAAGAAAATAATAAAAATAAAACCTAAACTAACATGGGCAATAATAATAGTTTATATGTATATGATAGTGTCAAAAAACTCCGGAACTCCATACCAGAACAAGAATAATAAGAGTAAATGTCTGGAAGAAGCCAAATTAATTCTTATGTAAGTGTCGAATAAACGGTCCCCAAGTTTCTTCAAATTTAATTGATGAATCAAAAATAGTACTTCTAATTTTCTCTAAACTTAAACAAGAAATAGTTTTAGAGAACCACTGAAATGTGGTAGGAGGATTTACTTCTTTCCAATTTTGTAATATAGATCTCCTGGCCATTAATTTTACAAAGGCAATCATTTGTCTAATTGAAGGGGAGAATCGAGTATCATCTTCATTTAGTATACCAAAAATTGCAGTAATAAAATGAGGTTGTAAATCAATATTCCAAATTGAGGAAATGGTAGCAAATATGTCCTTCCAATAATTATGTAAAGTAGGACATGACCAAACATGTGGGTCAATGAAGCCACATCTAAATAACATCTGTCACATTGAGGATTAACATGAGAATAAAACCGAGCAAGCTTATCTTTAGACATATGAGCTCTATGTACAACCTTAAATTGTATTAAAGCATGTTTTGCACATATAGAAGAGGAATTAACCATTTGTATTTTCCCATTTTTCCGTTGAAATATGATTAAGTAAAAGACAGTTACAGAAATCTAAAAAAGATGGTGGTTTAGCTTTACCCAATTTTAGATTTTACTATTGGGCGAATAATATTCGGAATTTATTATACTGGAAATTAGACTTAGATTTACCATTGTGCCCACAGTGGGTAAATTTAGAATGTACTGATACACAAGGATATTCTCTATTTTCAGTTCTTGGTTCTTCACTCCCTGTTGATTTAGTTAAACTTAATAAACAGATATCTAACCGTATTGTCAAACATGGTGTTCTTTGTCTTACATCCACATCAGGTTTAAAAATGTTACTGGTGTTTATCTGCTGCACCTATATTTCCAGTACGCTCATCGCTACCCTTTCAGTGACAGATCTGAATGCCACTCGTATTGACCCAGACATTTACATTCGGACCTAAAATATCCTCTTCTACACCTCACCAATTGTTCACTTACATCGAAACAGTGCATCGTATTCCAATATATTTTCTGTGCAGTCATAAAAAGTACAAATTGATCAATGTATATTTCACCCTTTGTGTGTTCTACTGGTGCCTGTCGACCATGAGGCCTTGCTTATCTTGTTGCTGCTCAGTTCTGTTATTCAGCTGATGGAAGACTGACGTATCATAGAGGGAGAAAGATGAACTTAGAGAAATGGAGACTGCAAGAACTGCTTCTGTTCTCAGCCATTCTCCATGACAACAAGAATTCTGGACTGGCTGGTTGACAGGACACGCTCAAGGAACAAAGACAGAATGAATGTTAACAACGTTTGAGGGCAGCATTAGTGAAATAACGAAGTTGAACTTGTTCAGGTCTCGTACCACACATCCGCCAATCTCTTTGACACCCACAATCTTTAGGAATGAAATGCTGGAGCATCAGGTCTACGACTACCAGACTGGGTAACAGCTTCTTCCCTCAGGCTGAGAACCTAATAAATATCCTCGCACCACCAAGGTCTCATCACGAGCAATGTGAGCTGTTTATTGTTTACTGTTTACTCTTTACAATTCACCCGTGCTGCCCACTGCATGTATTGTGAATTTTATTTTAGCCATTTATTTGTGATAATGGTGTGTTTTATGTGCTGTGCTTTGTGGGTATATGTTTTCTGAGTGCACCATGGTTTGGAGGAACATTTCTTTATTTGGTTGTCTGTACTTGAACTTGAGTTACTGAACCTGTTGAGCTGGTGTATTTGTCGGTGTAGGTTAACAATGCACAAATTACAGAAGTGGAGGAAAGTCAAATTCACCTGTGCAGACTGAGGTAGATCCACTTTGCTTCTGATACTTTTGAGAATAAGTTGGGCTCTGGAAAACTCAGGGTTAACAAACAGAGGCCAAGAATATTTTGAAAAGGCATTTACCTTTAGGAAGAGATCTCACTGTCCATGGCTCTGGGAGAAATTCATTGAAACAGGCGGGTTTGTGGATCTTGGATATGAAGTAGAAATGTTGGTTATGGGGTTAGGGTACTATTATGTTGGTGGCAGTCTAACATGTCTGGTGCTATGAAAATGCTTTGTAAACAATGCAGAGTACTGTTGGGGGAGACAGTCTATGGGGGAAGCAACTATGGTGGCACTTCTGACACAGAGTCTGCCCCTGTGACTCAGATGACAGGGACATCAAAGATGCAATAATAACAGGGTTGACTTAGTGGGCGATTTTAATTTCCCAAATATTAATTAGCATCTCCATCGAGCAAGGGGTTTAGATGGAGTGGCATTGTTAGGTGGGTTCAGGAAAGTTTCTTGCCAAAATATGATGATAAGCCTACATGAGGAGAGGCTGTACTTGATCGAGTGTTGGGAAATGAACCTAGTCAGGTGTCAGGTCTCTCAGTGGTAGAGCATTTTGGAGATAGAAATCACAATTCTATCTCCTTTACCATAACATTGGATAGGGATAGGAACAGATAAGCTGGAAAACGTTTAATAAGAGTAGGGGGAAATATCATGCTATCCGGTAGGAACGTGGAAGCTTGAATTGGCAGCAGATGTTATCAGGAAATGTATGGCAGAAATGTGGTAAATTTTCAGTGGATGGTTGTGTGGATTCCTGAAGAGATGTGTTCTAATGAGACAGGGAGAGGATGGTACGGGACAGGAACCATGGGGTACAAATGCTGTTGTAAATCTAATCAAGAGGAGAGCAAAAGCTCATAAAAAGTGCGAAAGACTAGATAATGATTGAGATCTAGAAGATTGAAGCCAGAAGCGGCCAGGTGAAGGATTGATGAGCAGGATAAAGGAAAACCCCAAGACATTATACAATGACAGGAATAGCAAAGGGATAAGACGTGAGAGAATAGGACCAATAAAGAGTGCCGGGGGATACGTGTGAATGGAACACAGGCGACTGTGGAAGGCGAGGGGTGGAGCCCATGGCAATGATATTTGCTTCATGAATGGGTCAGAAGTAGTTCCGGAGGATTGGAGTGTTGCAGATCTTGTTCCATTATTCAACAAAGGAAGCAGAGTTAGCCCGGGAAATTGAAGACCAGTGAGTCTTACTTCAGTTGATGGTTAGTACTTTGGTGGAGAGATCCCGTGAGGTCGAATTTATAAACATATGGAGAGGTATAATATGATTAGAAATTAAAAGCATGGCTTTGTCAAAGAAGGTTGTGCCTTACGTCTGATTGAATTTTTTGAGGATGTAACTAAATATATTGATGAAGGTAGAGCGGAAAACGTAGTGTATATGGACTTTAGTAATGCAATTCATATGATATCCCATGGAAAGCTTATGGAGAAACTAAGCAGGCATGGGATCCAAGGGAAATTGCTTTGAGCATCCAGAACTAGCTTGCCCACAGATGGAAAAGTGTGATTTTAAACGAGGCATATTCCGCATGGAGTTCGGCGACCAGTGGTGTGCCTCAGGGACCTGTTCTGGACGCCCTTCTCATTCTGATTTTTATAACTGGTCTAGATGAGGAAGTGGAAGAGGATTTAGTAAATTTGCTGATGTCACAGAGGTTGGGCGTGTTGTGGATAGTATGGAAAGCTGTCAGATTTCACAGCAGAACATTGATATGGTGCAAAACTGGGCTGAGAGTTGGCAGATGGAGTTCAACAAAGATAATGTGAGGTGGTTCATTTTGATAGGTGAATTATGATGTCAGAATATAGTATTAATGGTAAAATTCTTGGCAGTGTGGAGGAACAGAGGGATCTTGGGGTCCAAGTCCATAAGACACTCAAAGCTGCTGTTCAGGTTGACTGTGGTTGATGAGACATACGGTGCATTGGCCTTCACCAACTGTGGGATTGAGATCAAGAGCCGAGAGGTTAATATTGCAGCTATATATACCCCTGTCAGACCCCACTTGGAATACTGTGTCCAGTTCTGGTCGCTGCACAAAAGGAAGAATGTGGAGACTACAGAGAGGGTGCAGAGGAGATTTACGAGGATGGTCCCGGTAGTGAGGAGCATGCCCATTGAGAATAGATTGAATGATCTTGTCCTTTTCTTCTCAGAGCAACGAAGGATGAGTGGTGACATAATAGAGGTGTATAAGATGATCAGGGGCTTTGTTTGTGCAGATAGTCAGAGGTCTTATCCCAGGGCTGAAAAGGCTAATGTGTGAGGGCACATTTTGAAGGTGTTTGGAAGTAGATACAGAGGAGATGTCAGGGGTAAGTATTTTAAGCAGTGAGTGATGAGTTCGTGGAATGGTGCAGGAGGATACAATAGGGTATTTGAAGAGACTCCTGGGATGGAACATGGAGTTTAGAAAAAATAGAGGGCTATGTGTAATCCGGGGTAAATTCGAAATTCAAAAAAATGTTCGGTAAACCATTGTGGGCCAAAGGACCTGCATTGTGCAGGAAGTTTTCCATGTTCTATGTTCTAAATGCTCTTCATATTACAAGACATTCAATCCTCGGTTTTATATTCTGATTCTCTTGAAATAAAATTTAACACGGCATTTACCTTCCTGACCACAGAATCAACCAACAAATTAAGTTTTCAAATGCTGCACAGGAATCCCAAATGCTTTTGCACTTCAGATTTTTATGTTTTATTTCCATTTAGAAAGCAGTAAAACTTTCATTTCTTCTAACAAAGTTTACAACCATAAACCTCTCAACATTGGATTCATCTGCCACTTATTTGACCATTCCCTTAATGTGTCGAATTCTTCTGTATCTTCCCTATTCTTTCAAATCCACCTGCCGATTCACTTATCTTTGTATCGTCTGCAAACTTTGCAACAAGGCCATCAATTCCATCAGGTCCATCAATCACATCATTCAAATCATTCTCATATAATAAAAAAAAATTGGTCACAACACAAAGCCATGAGGAACACCAATAGTCAGGGTAATGAATCAGAAAAGAATCCCATTCTCCCCGCTCTTTTCCTCCTGCTAAGCAGCACTTCTTGAATCCGTGCTGGTATCTTTTCAATAATACCATGGGTTTATAGTTTGTTAAACAGCCTTATGTGTGGCAGCTTGTGAAAAGCCTTCTGAAAATCTATGTCCACAACATCAACGTATCTACATCGACACAACATCAACATATTTGTCTATCTTATTTTTTTCTTTCTTCAAAGAATTCCAACAGATTAGTCAGGCAAGGTTTTCTCAAGGAAACCATGCCTCCGACAAGCTATTCGTGCCTCCCAGAATCCCTAAACCACATCCTTTACAATCAACTCCAACATCGTCCCTACCACTAAAGTCTGATTATCTGGCCCCTTGTTTCCTATCTTCTGCCTTTCACATTTCTTAAAGAGTGGGGCGACTGGGACGTTCCGGAGTTTGGAGAACAATTCCAGTCCCATCATGCTCGGAGTCTCTTTACATCCACTGAGTGGAAAGCTTGGGATATTCCCGACTGATCGAGTTTCTTTTCACGGTTCAAAGACCGATAGGCTTGTGAATTGATCATTACAAATTGTCCTGTGATTACACAGCTTGTACCTTGGTTTACTAGGTGGCGCAGCTTGAGGGGATGGAAGTCCTTGTTCCATCTTGCATCTCAATAAATAAGTAAATAATAGATTTGGGGCATCACATCTGAACTGCGGAGGAATTTGGGGTGGGAGAAAAAAAAATGATCAGTGGTCCTGGTCCAGGTGAGTCCAGCAAATAGGATAACCACTGAAAAGTGACTGCTAAGCAGCTGAGAAATAAATATAGGAATCAGAATCAAAAGGTTAATATACTCTGCATTGTTATGTAAAGTGCGTGCGCTTGTTACAGGATCAATTAGATTAGGGAGTTAAAAGTGTGCCTCAAAGACTGGAGGAAGATTGCTGATATTCATGATACTTTGGTCCCACTTTTGGGGAGGAATGGAGATGATTTGATTGGACAGGGTACAGCTGAATCATGCTCGGACTGAGGTCCTGACAAGTCACATAACTACGGCTATAGACAGTCTTTCACTAAATTGCAGGGAAATGGGTTCAACAGATTGGAAATGTTATGGATGATGTTTAAGTGTATCTTGTTTCTCACTTCTTCTGGCAGCAATAGTGTTAACTTTGATGTCTAAATATGTGGATTTGTTCCCAGGGACAGTGAGGACATACGACCCCCAACTGACGACACTGAGTCAGGACCTGTTTGTTCATGGTCACCTTCAATTGATTATTCTTGGCAAACTTGTTTATCCAAATAGAAGCTATTTACATAGAGCTTGATAAGGGTAGGCAGTGCATGTATCTACATTGATTTTACTCAGGCGCTGGGCAAAGTCTTTTTGGATGGTAATCCGGAAAATTCAGATGCATGTGGTTGGCAGGGAATTGGCTGTTTGGAGTCAGTACTGGCTTTCGCATAAGAGACAGGAGGAGTGGTTGAAGGAAAACATTGGAGCTGGAGGTCTTCGATTAGTGGAGTTTCACAGCGATCTATTATGGGACCTCTGCTGCTTGTAATGTCTCTAGATGTCCTGGATGAAAATGTAGATGGATTCGTTAGTAAATTAGCAGATGATACCAGGATTGACGGAGCTGTGGATAGTACAAGGGAGTGGCAATAAATACAACAAAATATAGATCAGTTGCAGATATAGGCTGAGAAATGGCAGATGGAATTTGACCCAGAGAAATGTGAGGAACTGCAACTCTGCAGGGCAAATGCAAAGAGACTGAACTCTGTTATGGACAAGGTCTTTTAGAGTGTTGCTGAGCAGAGATCATGGCATCCCCATTCATTGCTAGTTGAATGCAGCTACACAGGTTGATATGTTGCTTCAGAGAAGCTTACAGAATGCTTTCATTTATTTGTCGAGGTACTGAGTTCAAAATTCATGTTCCAACTTGGTAAAACTCTCGTTGGGCCACGTCAGGATCACTGCATAAAGTTCTGGTGGCCCCACACTTGGAAGGATGTGGAGGCTCTGTAGAGGGTGCAGAGTATGTTTACCAGGATGCTGCCTCAGTTAAAGGGTGTGTACTATCACAAGAGGGGTAATAAAATAGTTGTTTTCACTGCAACTCCAGAGACTGAGAGGTGATCTGATGCAGGAAGATGGAGGGATTTGGACATGGTGTAGGTAGGAGGGATTAGTGGGTTTGGTTTACCAATGACGGACTGGGCCATATTTACTACTACTGACAGGCTTTTCCGTACAATGGCATTGATGCTTCCATATCAGGCCACGAGAAAACCAGTCAATATACTCTCTAACATACAACTGTGGAAATTTGTAAGTGTTTCAGCTAACAAGTCAAATTTTGTCAAGCTTCCAAGAAAGTATAGCGTTTTTGGTGACATTCAAAATCTACTCAAATTTCTATTGAAATATAGCCGCCGAAATACCTTCTTTACAACAGCATAAATATGTTGGGTCCAGGTTAGGTCCTCGGATATTTTCACACCCAGGAACTTAGCTCCCTCATTTAATTTCTGATCCCTCCATGAGGATTGGCGTGTGTTATTCTCTCAACTATTTTCTGTCACCTGTCCTCATACCTGAACCCTTTTCAGTGCAACAGCACTCCAGAAAGCATGCTGTGGAATTCTTCCATGGGCAACAAAGTCAATAGTCTGAGATAACGGAGCTGCAAGCTGAATTCACTGTTCTTTGTTTCTTGTCAATTCACAGGAAAATATGTGCGAAAGTCTGAGATGCATATTCCCACATCGCTGTCCAGAACACAGCAGGTAACCGTTTGGTAAGTAAAGATCTGTTAAGAGCTCGTAAGAACAATGCATTCCAGTCATCCACAACTCTCTGAGTCAAAAGCCTACCTCTCATGTGCCCCTTGAACCCATGCCTTCTCACTCTAGATGCCTGCCCTTTGGTATTTGACATTTCAACCACGGGAAACAGATACTCCCTGTCTAATCTATCTGTGCCTCTTTTAATCTTATAAACTTTTATCTGATCCCGCCTCAGTCTCTGGTTTTCCAGAGAAAACATTTCAGCTTCCTTTCCAATTGTATCCAGTCTCAATTGTAAGCCAAGCTGATGCTGAGGAAATACACCTCCAGAAATATGATTTTGATTTCTGCAATGAGTATGTGTGTGTATGGCAAATATCCATCAGCATTTCCTGGTGAATGATTCAGAGCACACGACTAATGATAAGAGGATGTTCATCATGACATTGGAGTTGTTTCCTTCTGTGTAATAAAGTACTTCAATTTGCTGCATCCGACTACCACTTCTGAGCTGTTATAATTTGAGAATGAAAAATGCTAAAAGTCCAAGTGCAACTATTATATTTATATTTTCTGCCAATTACACTACTGACAGTTAGGGCAGAAATAAATGTCTTCCTTCTCTGGCCGTGGTCAGGGCTTTCTTCACCATGTCAGTAGCTTCCTCTTGGGTTTCAGTGCAGTCCAGTACACATCCCACGTGGAGACTGAGGAGAAGCCTTACACTCAGATCTAGAATAATTCTTCATTGCTGTTTCTGGAGCAGTTTGGTCTTACCAGTCAGAGTTGTTATTCCTTGGCTGAACGCCCAGACCCGTGGACCTCTCTTAGCCTGGCCTTTACTTATTGACCTATTTGGTACGGCTGATACTGCCGAGAGCCAAAGCGGAAGCCCCTGTCTCCAGACAACATAGAACTCGGGGTTATTGAGGCACAATGGCCTCCAAACCTAAAGCTTGTGGTCCTCTTTCAGGCCTTTATTTTTTGCTATCCCTTATTTTAAGCATTGGCACAATTTAACATTCATCATAAACCACTTCCTCCTGTATCCAAACCTTTATGAATCAGATTTCTATCCGATTCAATGTTAAATGTTAACATTTTTATGGCTCCAAGCTTTCAGTAACAAATGAATATTGCTGACCTTGTATTGTAGATTGGGAATTGCACAGAGGGTTAGGATCACCTAAAGTCTGGATGGTGACAATCTTCAATCTTCCACGACTCTTCAGTCAGTGATAAATGGATGCTTTAGTTGTGTCAAAATAATTCGTCATCGGCTAAGCACTATCTCTGAGCTTAGTCTATTTATATACTCTTTGAATAATTCACGTCTTCCTGTTGGAATTCTTTGAGGAGAATACAAGTAGGATAGATAAATGGGATGCAGCGGATTTTGTTTATCTGGACGTTAGGAAGGCCTTTGACAAGTTACCACACAGATGGCTGATTACCAAAGTAAGAGCCCACGATATTACTAGAATGTTATTAACATTGTTAGGTCATTGGCTGATTGGTAAGAGGCAGCAATTGGGAATAAAATGCTCCTTTTCCGGTTACCTGCCAGTGGCCAGTGGTGTTCCACAGTGGTCGGTGTTGGGATCACTTCTTTTTTTTGCTGTATATAATGACTTATATGATAGAATAGATGGTTGTGTTGCCAAGTTTCAGATGTTGGAAAGATTCGTGGAAGGGCATGTAGTGTTGAGGAAACAGGTAGAATAGGAACATACAGAACATAGAATTGCAACAGCACAATACAGGCTCCTTGGTCCACAAAGCTGTGTCAAATATGCCCTTTCTTTAGAACTTTTGCATTATGCCGATGACCTTTTGCTTTATATTTTTAATGTTAAGACCTCATTACCTTTCGTACTTCCTTCATTCTCCTGTTTTTGCCAGTTTTCAGGACATAAAATAAATTTTCATAAGAATGAACATTTTCCTTTGAATAATTTGGTATCAATTAATAGCAATCTTACTTTTAAAATTGTAAGAAATCAATGTAAACACAAGGAAATCTGCAGATGCTGCTAATTCGAGAAACACACACAATATGAAGGTGGAACGCAGCAGGCCAGGCAGCATGTATAGAAAGAAGCATTGTCGATGTTTCGGGCCGAGACCATTCGTCAGGACTAACTGAAAGAAAAGATAGAGATTTGAAAATAGGAGGTGGAGGGGGAAATGCAAAAATATAAGAAAAGACCTGAGCGCGTGGGTTGAAGCAAAAAGCTAGAGAGTTGATTGGCAAAAGGGATACAGGGCTGGAGAAGGGAAAGCAACATGGGACGGGAGGCCTAGGGAGAAAGAAAGGTGGAGAGGAACACCAGAGTGAGATGGAGAACAGGCAGCATGATGGACAGAGAGAGAACAGAAAGTGGCGGGGGGGGGGAATAACTAAATCAGGGCTAGGGTAAGAAGGCGAGGGGCATTAACGAAAGTTAGAGAAGTCAATGTTCATGCCATCAAGTTGGATACTGCCCAGACGGTATATAGAAAAAGGAAGACATCTCCTTCGTCCTGGAATGAAAATCCTCATCCCAAGAGCAGATGCGGCGGAGACGCAGGAATTGCGAAGAGGGGATAACATTTTTGCAAGAGACATGGTGGGAATACAAATAGTCCAGGTAGTTGTGAGATTCAGTCGGCTTATAGAAGATATGTGTAGATAAGCCGTCTCCAGAGATGGAGACAGGAAGATCAAGAAAGGGGAGGGAGGTGTCGGAAATGGACCAGGTAAATTTGAGAACAGGATGGAAGTTGGAGGGAAAGTTAATGAAATCAACGTGTTCAGCATGCGTGCAGAAAGCAGCACCAATGCAGTCGTCGATGTAGCGAAGGAAAAGAGGGGGGCAGATACTCATATAGGCTTGGAACATGGACTGCTCCACAAAGCCAACAGAAAGGCTGACGTAGATGGGACCCATGCGGGTGCCCCTGGCTGCACCTTTGGTATGGAGGAAGTGGGAGGAGCCAAAGGATAAATTATTGAGAGTGAGAACGAATTCCTCTAGACGGAGGTGAGTGGTGATAGACGGGAATTGGTTTGGTCTGGAATCCAAAAATAATTGGAGAGCTTTAAGACCTTCTTGGTGGGGGATGGAGGTATATAGGGACTGCACGTCTATGGCGAAAATAATGCAGTGGGGGGCAATAGAACTAAAAATCACTGAAAAAATTCAGAACATGAGAAGTGTCACGAACATAGGTGGGAAGGGATTGAACAAGGTTGGTAAAACAGTGTCAGGATACACAGAAATGAGTCCGGTCGGGCAGAAGCAAGCTGAGACAATAGGTCTACCTGGACAGGCAGGTTTGTGGATCTTGTGCAGGAGGCTGAGACGGGAAGTACGGGGTGTGGGAACTATGAGATTGGTGGCAGGGGATGGGAGCTCCCCTGAGCTGACAAGGTTGGTGATGGTGTGGGAGACAGTGGCCTGGTGCTCCTTAGTAGGGTCATGATCGAGGTGTAAGTAAGAGGAGGTATCAGTGAGTTGTCGCTGTGCCTCGGCCATGTAGAGGTCAGTACACTAGGCCACAACAGCGCCCCCTTATCAGCGGGTTTGATACTGAGTTTGGGGTTGGTGCGGAGGAAGTGGAGAGCAGAGCGTTCGGAAGAAGTGAGGTTGGAAGTGGAACAAGGTGCGGTGAAGTCCAGATGGTTGATGTTCCGTCAGCAGCTAGCAATAAAGAGATCCAGAGCAGGCAGAAGACCAGAGCGGGGTGTCCATGAAGAGGAGTTTGGTTGAAGACGGGTCATGGGTGGGGGTGGGAGTCCTTGCCGAAGAATTAGGCTCGTAGACGGAGCCGGCGGAAGAAAAGTTCAGCATCATGGCGTACGTCGAACGCGCTGAGGTGTGGGCGAAGGAGCACAAAGATGAAGTCTTTACTGAGGACAGAGCACTCTGCCTCGGAGAGTTGAATGTCGGAGGGGATGGTAAATACCCGGCACGGGTGAGAGATGGGATCACGGGGAGAGGCTGGTGAAGTCGGTGGAGAGGGGAGGATTAGGGTGAGAGGAAGGTGGAGCCAGGAGCTGACGATTGGATTGAGGGAGAGGAGATTGCAGAGTGGTGCTTGGGGAAGGTCAGACAGGAGTCACAACCGCTGCACGTGAAGACCCAGCCTGGTGTTCAAGGCTGGAGTCGCAGTTGGGGTCTGCGCAATCGCGTTGAAGGTGTCCATGGTCGTTGGAACTGGCATTGATGATGCTGGAGTCCGGATTTTGAATATGCCCTGGGTTGCTGTGGCAGCCGAGATCGACGGCGGGGCCATTCCATGGTCTTTGGAACCAGTATTGATGGTGCTGGAGTCCGGGTATGAGAGAGTGTGAGATGTTTGAGAGAGCCATGGTTTTCAAGGGACATTGGAAGATTATTTTGAAAAAGAGAATGGTCTATAATAAATATAGGCAGCATGGTGTAAATGACGTGTTTGAGGAATATAAAGAATATAAATAAATCTTAAGGACGAAAATAGAAATGCTAAAAGAAGATACGAGGTTGCTTTGGCAAGTATGGTGAAAATAAATCCTAAAGGTTTCTTCAGTTATATCAATAGCAAAAGGATAGTAAGGGAGAAAATTGGTCCCTTAGAGAATCAGAATGGACAGCTATATGTGGAGCCAAAAGAGATGGGGTCGATTTTGAACAATTTATTTTCTTCGGAATTCAATAAGGAGAAGGATATTGTATCGTGTAAGATAAGGGAAACGAGTATAGTAGTTGTGGAAACTATGATGACTAAAAAAGAGGAAGTACTGACAGGATTTCCCCTAGGACCTTGAGGGAAGTTAGTGTAGATACAGCTAGGGCTGTGACAGAAATATTTCAAATGTCATTAGAGACGGTCATCCCTACTTCGATGCACACCGCTAATTCTGAGACACCTCTGGTGCCTGACTGCATCGGTCTTGACCATTGGTCTGGATTCATCAGCTGCGTGGAGAGCATTCACCCCTGCATGGGCAACAGCTTGCTTTATGTATCGTACTACCCTGACTTGCATACTGACTTTCATCCGCGAAGGTACAATATCCATGGTCGAACCTGACCCGCGGAGGGCCATCAACAGCATGTCTGACTATGGCCTCCTCTCCTGCTGCGATGAGGCCAAGTGTAGGTTGAATGAGCAACGACTCGTATTCCGATTGTGTAGCCTCCAATCTCGACGGCATGAACATTGATTTCTTCAAATTCAAGAAATGAATATCCTGTGCTTCTTCCGCCCACTCCACCTCAGCGTTCCTTCGGATCCCACCGCCCCATTCTGGTGGCTTTTTACTCCTTCACTTCCCCTCACGCACCGCCATGTCCTCCTCATCAATTCTGTCTGGCTCTCCATCTCTTTTGTGTAATCCCGTGGTCCTGCGTCTCTCCTGTTAGATTCCTTTCTCTTCATCTCTTTGCCTTTTCTGCCTGTCACTCAGCTCTTCACATAATCGTTCCTCCAGAAACCAGACCCCTCCCGCACTCACTTGTCCTTCTACTCCTCCCCCATCACCTAATTCTGGCTTTTGTCTCTTTTTCTTTGATCAGAATGAAGGTTCCCAGCCCGAGCTGTCGACTGGTTGCTGAGTTCCTCCAACATTCTCTGTGTGTTTGCTTCTGTTTGTTTATTGATTAAAATAATCAGACTGGTACAGTGGAAGAGGAATTTGTGGAATGGTCAGAGACAGTTTCATACAGTAGTTTATTTACCCAGGAACATGCCATTTCAGTTGTAATCTGTGTAAAGAGGTGGTATTACTGAGAGTTCTTGCGGTGAAGGATCCTGAATATGAGCAGTGGCAGATGTTTAAGGAGAAGGTTCGTTAAAGCCGACATTTATCCCAATCAGACAGAGGAATCACAGAGAGCAAACAACAGTCTGTGATTAAAAGAGTTCAAGGTAAATATTAACTCAGAGAACAAACAAAGAGGCAACGACAGGGTGGACAAAACAGTCGGGATTTTTCCTGTAACTCATGATGCGACAAAAGATAAAAATATCAAGGAAAAACAGATTAGTTAACTCAATAATTTCCATTAGTGTTTTCAGTGGGGACACAGCAAACATCCTACAGATATCTAACGGTGACATTTCAATGCTGTGCCATAATGTGTAGCAATCACCATCAGGGGTGATAAACTAATGGGACTAAAAGCAAAAATATCCAGTTCCCAACGACCTGCACCAGACGGTTTCACAGGAAGGCTGGAGAGAAAGTAGAGACGTTGGAATCTGTCAAAAATCACTGTTACAGAAAGGTCCCAGTGGAGCTGAAAACCATTGCTGAAGGGTGGAAGAGAAAGGAAAACAAAGTAGGTAACTGTACTGGAGTCTATAATCTGTGAAGAAATGACAAGTCATTTAGAAAAGTTTAATGTCATTGAACTAAACCAAGAGGGTTTACAGTCAGATTCAGACAGCACAGAAACAAGTCTTCAGCTCAAATGGTCCACACTGACCAAAATTCCCATCTGAGCTTCTGGTCTGTAACCGCCTCACAACGATATTATGAACAATGTTATCCTCCGTCCTTTTCCCATTTCCCACCTTTTGACCCATATCCTTCAAAACCTTTGCTTCCCATTAGCCTGTCCGAGTACTGCTTCAATGTACCTGATTCAACCACACCCCCAGTAGCTCATTCCATTTGCTGACCAGCCTGTGCTTGGAAATGTTGCCCTTCAGGTTCCTATTAGATCTCCTCTTACACCAATGCCTTCCGGTTCCTGATTCCCCAACACTGGCAGAAAGACTGTTTTATTCGACCCACACTGCAATACACCTCTGCAATACCAGCACTCATTCTCTGACATTCCAGGGAAAATTGTCCAAAACACCTTTCACAATTCAGTCCTTTCAGATCCAGTCACATCCCAGTAAATCTCCTCTGCACTCTTTCCAGCTGATTGGTGTCTGTCATACAGCAGGGCGACCTGAACTAAACACTATTTGCAAAATACGGCGAAACCAACGTGGTGTACATCTGCACCATTTCTTCCCAGCTTCTATATTCGGTGCCCTGACTGAAGGACAGTGTTCCAAACCCCTCTTCACCACCCTGTCCATCTGGAACCTGGTCTTGGACCCTGTAACCTGGGTTACTGAATATTAAAACAACACACAGAAAATGCCGGTGGAACACAGCAGGCCAGGCAGCATCTATTAGGAGAAGCACTGTCGACGTTTCGGGCCGAGACTCTTCACCCCACACTCAGGTTGGAGGAATAACACCTTATATACCAGCTGGTTAGCCTCCAACCTGATGGCATGAACATTGACTTCTCTAACTTCCGTTAATGCACCTTCTTACCCCATCCCTGACATATTTAGTTTTTTTCCCCTTTTTCCCTTTATTTTTTCTTTCTCTCTCTGCGCATCACTCTGCCTGTTCTCCATCTCCCTCTGGTGCTCCCCTCCCCTTTTCTTTCTCACTCGGCATCCCGTCCCATGATACTTTCCCTTCTCGAGCTCTGTAACCCTTTTACCAATCACCTCTCTGGCTCTCAGCTTCACCCCACCCCCTCCGGTCTTCTCCTGACATTTTGCATTCCCCCCCACTTTCAAATCAATTACTATCTTTCCGTTCAGTTAGTCCTGACGAAGGGTCTCGGACCGAAACTTCGACAGCCCTTCTCCCTATAGATGCTGCCTCGCCTGTTGCGTTCCACCAGCATTCTGTGTGATACCAGAGTTTTGAGACTTTATAGGGGAAGTTGGAGAAGTGAGTCTTTGTACTTTCAGGGGCATTTACCACATGTAAGGCAAGTGCACAAGACAAGGGCTCTGTGCTGGGAAGGAAGTGTGTTAATATTGATTGAAGTCAGGTTATCATACTGAGACAGAGTAACGTGTAAGGAGGATATAATTGGTGGAGTTTTCCAGGGACCAGTTCTGGATCATCAGTGACTTATTGATATTAATGACCCGATGGAAGGGCAGAATGTGCGGAATCCACGGTGTCAATGATGGGGAACGTGATGAGGGGACGTGTTGTGATTGAACATTTGGTCTCTCCAACAAGACATGGGGAAGCTGGTGAGAAGAATACTTGGTAAATGAAGCTTAATGTGGTAAAGTGTGATGGCATGCAGAGAAGCAGGAGGAAACAAAAGTCAGACAATTATTTATGTAGAGATAAATTGTCAATGAGAGAAATAGAGAGGCGGCAATGTGTTCTCCTGCACAACAAAGTAGAGATGGGTGTAGTGAGTGGTTCATAAAAACATATATGACCAAGGTTCGGAGGTGAATGGTTCATTGATATTTATTGCTGTAGAAAAATAGAGAGGTTTTGTTACAGTGTCAGACAAATGCACAATGATGGATTTTGGAAAGTTAAAGCAGGTTATGACACAGACAGAGAAAAATAGGTTCCTGAGGATTGTTGACGAAAAGAAAGACTTGGGGTACAGGTACATAATTTCATGAAGGTGCCAACACAGGTAGACAAGGTTGTGAAGAAGGTGCACGTCATGCTTGCCTTCATCGGCAAAAGGCTTTGGGAGGAGCTGGGACATCATAATACAGTTGTACAAATCAATAATGAAACCACACCAGGAGTACCCTGTGCAGTTCTGGTCACCACGAGAGGAAGGATGTGGTTAAGCTGAAACGATGCAAAAACGATTCACAGGAATGTTACCTGGACCGCGGCATTCAGTTACAAGGAAAGATCACACTGACTTGGACTGTTTTCCACGAAGTGAAGGAGGCTGACAGGTGAAATGGTAGAAGTTTATAAAACTAAGAGAGGAGTAGACAAGCAGAATCACTTACCCAGGGTGCAAGTATCAAATATGACAAGGTGCAGCTTTAAAATGCCAGGGTGAGTACTTAAAAGTGGGCATTAGTGGAGGTAAGATTAGTGTCTCCGTAAAAAGGGAGGGTGGGGAATAAATCAATCAGGGATGGGCTAAGAAAGGGAGGAAGGTTATTAACGGGTTAGAGAAATCAATGTTCATTCCATCAGGTTGGAGGCTACCCAGACGGAATATGCGGTGTTGTTCCTCTAACCTGAGTGTGGCTTCATCGTGATAGTAGAGGGACGTGGAATTAAAATATGTGGCCACTAGGAGGTGCTGCTCTCTCTGGCTTTTTCTGTCTATCCACGGTCCCAGAACAGGAACACTGCAATCCAGTAACGTTGCTCAGTCTCCTTCATCCTTCAACGCTGGCAGATGGTATTTATTTGGTACTACATATGCCGAATTGTAATAACCCCTTGACAGCGTTTGTTCAGCCTGCCAGCCGACTCTGTAACTGCCATAAGCAGAAGTTGTGATATTACTGGTGACATAGCTATTGTCCGTACAGTTAGCTAAATCTGATCCCATTACCCCGTTGTTGCAATAACAGACTTCACGCTCATTCTCGTGAAGTAGTTTCAGAGATTAGGATTCGTGCAGTCCATTATAGGAAATTTAATGCCAGCGTTCAAAACAGTTCCATTGGCAAGAGTAATTTCTCTGGGCAGTTCAGACCAGTGCTCCCTTCACAGATCTAACATTGCTACTAAAGTAAAACACAGACTCAATCTTGCCCAAACCTCAGCACCTGCAACTGGCTTTCGCACGGCGCTGACATCGATCAAAGCTTGTGTCTTCCTTGCTCTCAGCAAAGGATCGGCTATCTCGCCTCGGTTCAGCCACATCGAATTGTCTTCAATTCCAAAAGGAAGTTACAGACTATAACGTACGATGGTCTACACACACAAATTGCTTGAAGAACTCAGCAGGCCAGACAGCATTTACAGAAGAAGTACTTTTTTTCCAAAGATGCGGCCTGACCTGCGAAGCTCCTCCAGCATTTTGAGATTGTTGCTCGAATTTCCAGCAGCTGTAGATTTCCTCTTGTTTGCCAATTGCGATGATCGTTTGTCAGAAAACGTGTGATGAAAAAACAGCGCAGAACCTCAGGATACTGACCACCACCCCCTTCCAGTGAAGATGGAAACCATCCCTTTGGCATCGATCACAGATGAAGTCCCAGTGATTGGGTGAATGCAAGTCGGCTTTTTCCACGGGGGTTGGGAGGTACTACAACCAGAGGGCATGAGTTAAGGATGATGGGTGAAAGTTTAAGGAGAACAGGAAAGGAAAATACTTCACTCAGATGGTTGTGAGAGTGTTGGAACGAGCTGCCGGAATGAGTGTTGCATGCAAGTTTGATTTCAATATTTAAGATAAGTTCGGAGAGATGCGTGCGAACGATCCCTGCGAAAAGAAGAGAGGGGTAGAGAGGGAACGATGTCCTTAGTGGTGGGGTCCTGTTGAAGGTGGCGGAAGTTGCGTAGGATAATATGCTGGTTCCGGAGGCTGGTGTGGTGGTCTGGTGGGGACAGCAACCCATTGTGCTTTCCCCTTAGATTCCTTCTTCTCCTCTCCTGCCTAACCCCGCCCTGCTTCCCCTCCCCACCCTTGATCTTTCCTCTGATTGGTTTTCCGCCATCTTCTTCATAGGGCCCCTGCCCCCTGCTTCTTTAGACCTGACGAAGGTTCTCGACCAGAAACATTGACCGCTTTTTTCAACTGATGCTGCCGGCCCTGCTGAGCTCATCCAGCTTTTTTGTACGTCCGGTAAATGGTTGACTCGTGCATTAGTCTTTACATTAATTCTTACTCATAGACTCAACTCACATCGGTAAAGGCATATTTTTTTTGAGGTTTGCAAAATGCCTTTGTGTGGGTGAGATTATAGTTTACAAACCTGATCACATTGTTTATGAAAAATGGTTGATTGATGAAGCCCGGGGTGGATATTGTATTAGTCGAATTTGAAAAGCTTTCAACAAGGCCTCTCATGGTGGTTCGGAGGGAGATTCCCTCTGTGTCTGTCCCCGGGAGTGTGTGATGGGACGGTGTGGAGGGAGATTCACTCTGTGTCTGACACCGGGAGTGTGTGATGGGACGGGGTGGAGGGAGATTCACTCTGTGTCTGACACCGGGAGGGTGTGATGGGACGGGGTGGAGGGAGATTCACTCTGTGGCTGACACCGGGAGGGTGTGATGGGACGGTGTAGAGGGAGATTCACTCTGTGTCTGATCCCGGGAGTGTGTGTTGGGACGGTGTGGAGGGAGATTCACTCTGTGTCTGACCCCGGGAGTGTGTGATGGGAATGGGAAGGTGTGGAGGGAGATTCACTCTGTGTCTGACACCGGGAGTGTGTGATGGGAATGGGAAGGTGTGGAGGGAGATTCACTCTGTGTCTGACTCCGGGAGTGTGTGATGGGACGGTGTGGAGGGAGATTCCCTCTGTGTTTGACCCCGGGAGTGTGTGCTGGGATGGTGTGGAGGGAGATTCTCTCTGTGTCTGACTCCGGGAGTGTGTGATGGAACGTGGTGGAGGGAGGTTCACTCTGGTCTGACCCCGGGATTGTGTGCTGGGATGGGGTGGAGGGAGACTCACTCTCTGTCTGACCCCGGGAGATTGTGATAGGCCGGTGTGGAGGGAGATTTACTCTGTGTCTGGCCCCGGGAATGTGTGATGGGATGGTATGGATCGAGATTCATGCTGTGTCTGACCTCGGGATTGTGTGATGGGACGGTGTGGAGGGAGATTCAATCTGTGTCTCACACCGGGAGTGTGCGATGGGACGGTGTGGAGGGAGATTCAGTCTGTGTCTGACCCCGGGAGTATGTGATGGGACGGTGTGGCGGGAAATTCACTTTGTGTCTGAAACCGGTAGTGTGTGATGGGACGTTGTGGAGGGAGATTTATTCCGTGACTGACCACGAGAGTGTGTGATGGAACGGGGTGGAGGGAGATTCACTCAGCGTCTGACCCCGGGAGTGTGTGATGGGACGGTGTGGAGGAATAATCACTCCGTGTCTGACCCCTGGAGTGTGTGATGGGACGGTGTGGAGGGAGATTCACTTTGTGTCTGACCCCGGGAGTGTGTGATGGGACGGGGTGGAGGGAAATTCATTCTGTGTCTGACCACGGGAGTGTGTGATGGAACGGTGTGGAGGGAGATTCACTCTGTGTCTGACCCCGGGATTGTGTGATGGGACGGTGTGTAGGGAAGTTCACTTTGTGTCTGACACCGGTTGTGTGTGATGGGACGGTGTGGAGTGAGATTCCCTCTGCGTCTCACACCGGGATTGTGTGATGGGACGGTGTGGAGGGAGATTCACTCTGTGTCTGACCCCGGGAGTGTGTGATGGGACGGTGTGGAGGGAAATTCACTTTGTGTCTGACACCGGTAGTGTGTGATGGGACGGGGTGGAGGGAAATTCATTCTGTGTCTGACCACGGGAGTGTGTGATGGAACGGTGTGGAGGGAGATTCACTCTGTGTCTGACCCCGGGATTGTGTGATGGGACGGTGTGTAGGGAAGTTCACTTTGTGTCTGACACCGGTTGTGTGTGATGGGACGGTGTGGAGTGAGATTCCCTCTGCGTCTCACACCGGGATTGTGTGATGGGACGGTGTGGAGGGAGATTCACTCTGTGTCTGGCCCCGGGAGTGTGTGATGGGATGGTGTGTAGGGGTTACTGATTCAATGACTGACTCCCAGACGGACAGATGGAGAATCACTGTTCCTTGTTCCTGAATTCCAGAGCATGCTTGTTCCAAGGACTGGATCAGAAATGAAGACCGGGGAGGGGGGGGGGGGGGGGACGTCACGTGATGACGTCGGATAGGGACGCTGGAACCCAGCCCTCCCGTAAAAAAGTTAATAAATTAATGTTTTAGTGAAGAAAAAGTAATTAATACTTTTTTAAGGTTACTTATCAATTACTTTGGATTGTTTTAAGCTATGCCTCATAAACAGTGGACGAAGAAAACTGCTACCGCGAAGACCGCTCAAGTTGGAACAGAATCAAGGCCTACTTCTACTGAAGAACCGCGGACTCAGGTACAACACACCGCCGGTGAAACAGAAAAGGAGACTGCGGCAGCATCGGCCATTTCTAAAGGAAAAGATCAACGAGAACTGCGCAAGCGTAAAGGAACGAGCATGCGCAAAAGAGAGCAACCAGAACTACAAAACCCAGCAAGGACTGAAACCGACAGTGAATCGAGTCTGAGAGAGAGGCGGACTCTCTGGAAAAATCAGACGAAGATGGAGAAGAAGAAGAAGAAGATGAAAGTTCCTCTGAAAATACAAAAAAGATATTGAGGCAAATAATGCATAAATTAAATGCATTAAAAGTAATTAAAAGTAACCAAAAAGTAATCAAAGAAAACAATAACAAATATGGAGGCTACGTTTGATAAAATGACAAAGAAACAGGAAAAAATGGAAAAGAAAATTACAGATTTGGACGTCAAAATGGAAGAAATGGATGGAAGAATGAAGAAGATGGAAGATGATAATGATGCCTGGACATCAGAAAGAAAACAACTCGTGGGAAAAATTGATAAGCTTGAAAATTTTAGTAGACGCAACAATATTAAAATTGTTGGACTTAAAGAAGGTACCGAAGGAGAAGACCCAATAATTCTTTTTCAAAAATGGATTCCTGAAAAATTGGAAATGTGAGAAGAAACTTTAATTGAGATTGAAAGGGTGCACAGAGCCTTAAGACCAAGATCTCATGATGATCAAAATCCGCGATCAATTTTGATAAGATGTTTAAGATACCAGGATAAAGAAAAGATTTTGAGGGCGGCTGCCCAAGGTGCTAAAAGAAGAAAAGGTCCGTTGATGATAGCAGAGAAACCAGTTCTTTTTTATCCTGATATAAGTTATAACCTTTTGAAGAGAAAGAAAGAATTTAATCCAGCTAAAAATGTTTTATGTGAAAAAGGTTATAAGTTTTTAATGCGTCACCCAGCAACATTGATAAATTTTTTGGAGGAAGGAAAAAGATTTTTTTCTGATTATCAAGATGCGGAGGTGTTTGCACAAAAACTTCCATCTCTTCGTTAATTAAACGTAGCGATTTCTAAATGTAATGGTTAAAGACGAAGACAGAGAAAGCAAATGGAACTGATGGACATTTAAGGACGATATAAGGGAGAAAAGTAAAATTTTAGAAATATTAATTGAGAATAGTATGTTTTTTTATATATACTTTTTATGTTGCGGGGGGCTGCGGAGCTTTGAATCGGTTACTACGGGATTCACGTGTGTAATCATGGCGATTGCCATGACCCGTACAATAGAGGGGGGTAATGTTGTGTTTTTTTTTTCTTTCACAACATTAGTAAGGGGGTACAATAGAGGGGGGTAATGTTGTGTTTTTTTTCTTTCACAACATTAGTAAGGGGGTATTTTGTTTTTTTCTTTATTTTCTATTTTTCTTCTATTGTTTTGCCTGGATGATTGGTGGGGACACACATAGCAACATGGTGACTTCTAAAAAGATTTCCCAGGATGCAATGAAAGTTGAAAGATTAGGTATTATTATAGATTGGAGTGACATAAATAAAAATAATGATTAATTTATTGATTGTTTTAAGTTTTAATGTTAGTGGGCTTAATGGACCAATAAAAAGAAAAAGAATTTTAACATATAATAAAAAAATGAAAATAGATATAGCTTTCTTACAAGAAACTCATTTAACGGATATAGAACATCAGAAATTATAAAAAGACCGGGTTGGAAATGTTATTGCAGTTTCACTTAACTCAAAGGCAAGAGGAGTTGCAATTTTGGTTAATAAAAATTTACCAATTAAAATACAAAATATATTAATTGATTCGGCCGGAAGATATTTAATTATACATTGTCAATTTTTTTCAGAACTATGGACTCTTATGAATATTTATGCACCAAATGAAAATGATGTAAAATTTATATAGGAGGTCTTTTTGAATTTGGCTAATGCACATGATAAAATATTAATAGGTGGAGATTTTAATATTTTGTTTAGATCCAGTTTTAGATAGATCAACAAAGGCTATTACAAAATCAAAAGTAGCAAAATTAACTCTATCATTGATGAAATATTTAAATTTGATTGATATATGGAGAAGAATCAATCCAAAAGAAAGGGATTATTAATTTTATTCAAATAGACATAAAACATATTCAAGGATAGATTTTTTCCTATTATCAACAAATACTCAAGTTAGAGTGAAAAATGTGGAATATAAAGCAAGAATATTGTCTGATCACTCTCCTTTAATAATGACAATGATAATGATAGATAAAGAGGAATCAATTTATAGATGGAGATTTAATTCAATTCTACTAAAACGTCAAGATTTTTGTGATTCTATGAAAAAGCAGATTCAGTTCTTTTTAGATACAAATTTACATTCAGTTGATGATAAATTTATATTGTGGGAAGCAATGATAGCATATTTGAGAGGCCAGATAATAAGTTATACTTCTAAAATTAAGAAGGAATATATGATAGAAATAGATCAATTGGAAAAAGAGATTATAAAATTAGAAAAAGAATCTCAAAGAAATATGACAGAAGAAAAACGAAGGCAACTTATTAATAAGAAGTCAAAACATAATACACTCCAGACATATCGAACAGAAAAAGCAATTATGAGAACTAAACAGAGATATTATGAACTAGGTGAATTTCTTGCATGGCAGTTAAAAACAGATCAGATTTCTAAAACAATAAATGCAATTCGAACAAAAGTGAATGAAATTACTTATAAACCTCTAGAAATTAATGAGGCCTTTAAGAATTTTTATTCTGAGTTGTATAAATCAGAATCAAAGAATGATGACGTTAAGATAGAAGAATTTTTATCACAAATAACGCTTCCAAAATTAAATACAGAAGAACAGAAGGGATTAGGTATGCCTTTTACATTGAAGGAAGTTGAAGAAGCTTTGGGATCACTTCAAAGTAATAAATCTCCAGGAGAAGATGGTTTTCCACCTGAATTTTATAAAAAAGTTTAAAGATTTATTAATTCCTCCTTTTATGGAGTTAATATATCAAGCGGAAAGAACGCATAAACTTCCAGAATCTTTTTCAACAGCTATTTTAATAGTATTGCCAAAAAAAGATAGAGACCTTTTAAAACCAAAATCATATAGACCTATTTATTTATTAAACACCGATTATAAAATAACAGCAAAAATCTTATCTAATAGATTATCTAAATGCTTACCAAAATTAGTGCATATGGATCAAACAGGATTTATCAAAAATAGACAATCGGCAGATAATGTAACTCGGTTATTTAGTATAATCCATCTAGCACAAAAGAGGGAGGAAATGAGTGTGGCCGTTGCTTTAGAGGCAGAAAAAGCATTTGATAGATTGGAATGGGATTTTTTATTTAGGGTATCGGAAAAATATGGACCAGGAACATCATTTATAAAATGGATTAAAACCTTAAATACTAATCCCAAAGCTAAAGTAGTGACAAATGGTCAAATTTCAACATCATTTCAGTTAACAAGATCAACAAGGCAAGGTTGCCCACTATCACCTGCTTTACTTGTGTTGGCAATAGAACCACCAGCTGAATTAATTAGAATGGACCCAGATATTAAGGGTTTCAGAGTTAATCAGGAAGAATACAAGATTAACTTATTTGCTGATGATGTTCTACTTTATTTAACAGATCCATTACATTCACTACGCAAATTATCTTATAGACTAGAAGAATATGGGAAAATATCGGGTTATAAAATAAATTGGGATAAAAGTGAAATTTTACCTCTTACTAAAGGAGATTATAATCAATGTCGATTAATAACTCAATTTAGATGGCCAGCAAATGGTATAAAATATTTAGGTATAAGAGTTGATAATGATATAAAAAACTTATACAAATTAAATTATTTACCATTTTGAAAAAGAATTCAGGAAGATCTTGAAAAATGGATGGCATTACCAATAACATTAGTAGGTAGAGTAAATACTATAAAAATGAATATATTCCCTAGATTACAATATTTATTTCAATCATTACCAATACAATTACCCCAGAATTTTTTTCAAGAGTTAAACAAATATGTGAGGAAATTCCTCTGGAAAGGAAAGATGTCAAGAATATCGTTGGAAAAATTGACATGGAAATTTGATCTAGGAGGATTACAACTTCCAAATTTTAGGAATTATTATAAAGCAAATCAACTTAGATTTATTGCATCTTTTTTCGAGAAAGATAAACCGGCATGGATTAGAATAGAATTAGATAAAATAGGAGAAAACGTACCAGAAGATTTTATATACAAATGGGAATCTAAATGGATACGGGAAAAGAAAGAATCTCCTATATTAAAACATTTGATTGATTTATGGAATAATATAAATGTTGATGATGAGACAAAAAAATCTTTATTAGCAAAGAGATCTTTAATTCAAAATAGACTTATTCCTTTCACAATGGACAATCAACTTTTATATAATTGGATTCAAAATGGGATTAGATATATAGGGAATTGTTTTGAAGGAGGTATATTAATGTCATTTGATCAATTAAAGAATAAATATAAAATATCAAATAACATTTCATTTTGTTACTTCAATTAAGGGCTTATTTAAGAGGAAAATTAGGTCAAACAATGTTATTGCCGAAATCTAATGAAATAGAAATTTTAATTCAAAAAGGAAATAATAAAAAATTTATATCTTGTATGTATAATTTGATTCAAAGACAGGTATATAAACAAGGAGTCCATAAGTCAAGACAAAAATGGGAAAGTGATTTGAATATTAAAATTGAAAAAACAAATTGGTCAAGACTGTGTCTTGATAGTATGACAAATACAATAAATCTTCGGTTAAGATTAGCGCAGTATAATTTTCTACATCAATTATATATTACACCACAAAAAAAAAAATAAATAAATCCAAATTTATCGGATCAGTGTTTCCGATGTAACCAGGAAACTGGTACTTTTTTACATTCGACATGGTCTTGCTCTAAAATTCAACCTTTTTGGACAAATTTAAGACTTTTACTGGAACAAATTACAGGAACACAATTTCCTCATAATCCAATATTATTTTTACTAGGTGATATTGAAGGGATAAAACCGAAACTCAAACTAAATAAGTATCAGAAAGAATTTATAAAAATTGCACTGGCAGTAGGCAAAAAAGCTATTGCAGTTACTTGGAAATCGGATACACATTTAAGTATAGACTCTTGGAAGAAAGAAATCTATGGTTGTATTCCATTAGAAAAAAATACTTATAATTTAAGAGATAAATATGAAACATTTCTGAAAATTTGGAGCCCTTATTTACAAAAGACAGGATTAAATATATAGATGCTCTGAAGATGAAACAATTGCTTATTAGGGGAAAGAAATAAATATACATATTAAAGTTATTACGAATTCCATGGAGCATGTGGAGATCTTCCAACAACCAGGCATTCTGTCTTTCTTTCTTTTTTTTTCTTTCTTTCTCTTTTTTTTCTATAGGGCAGTTAGGGGGGAGGGGTTAAGGGGAGGGGGTAAGGGTTACATACATTGTTTTTTCATACTTTACTTTGTAACCATTTAAAAATGCAATAAAAAAAGTTTTAAAAAAAAGAAATGAAGACCGGCTTTATTACATATCCACGTTTGAAAGATCCTACACTGAGGCCGATCTGCATTGCTGCAACTCTAAATCGAATCTACTTGAAATCAGTTCAAGCCAGGAAGAGGTATTTGTCAGATGAAATGAAGAGCAGTATATATATATATATATATATATATACTGCCCGGTTCAGACACAGAGTGAGTCTCTCTCCAGTACGTCCCATCACACACTCCCGTGGTCAGACACAGAGTGGTCTCCCTTCCATACCATCTCATCACACACTCCCGGTGTCAGACACAGAGTGATCTCCCACCACACCGTCCCATCACACACTCCCGTGGTCAGACACAGAGTGATCTCCCTTCCATACCGTCTCATCACACACTCCCGGTGTCAGACACAGAGTGATCTCCCACCACACCGTCCCATCACACACTCCCGGGGTCAGGCACAGAGTGAATCTCCCTCCACACCGTCGCATTACACACTCCCCGGTTCAGACACAGAGTGAGGCTCCCTGCATCTTGCCATCACATTCTACTGGTGTGAGATACAGAGTTCCTTCCACACCGTCCCTTCGCGCTCTCCCTTTGTCAGACGTAACGTGACGCTCCTTAAATTCAAACTTTAATGATAGTAATTTATTTTCACAGAATTTTGTTGAGAAATCTGTCCGCGACCAAGGCAGTTCATACTGGATTGGAAAATGCAACTATGGGTGAGATTTGGGGTATTGCAAGTTTCTGAGAAAAGAGTGAGTCGGGGATCGGTGCAGGCTGAGTGAAGGGAGTGGGCAATGTGTTTAGTTTGGGGACTGACACAGACTGCGAGAGGGGAGTGGGCAGTGAGATTAGTTTGGGGACTGACGCTGTTTGCTAGAAGGAGTGGGCATTGATATTAGTTTGCGGACTGATAAGGGCTGTATGGAGAGCGTGTGCAATTGGCTTTGTTTGGGGATTGACAAAGTCTGTTGGTAGAATGTGTGCAGTGTAATTAATGTGGGAACTGACATGGGCTGTGGGAAGAGAGTGCGAAGTGGGAGTGTTTTGGTGGTTGACACAGATCTTTAGGGAGAAGGCTAGGTATTGGGTTTATCGTGGGGACTCGCGCGGGGTCTTGGAGTGAAAGTGGGATGTACACGTATTTTGGGGACTAACATGGGTCTGTGGGGAGAGACTGGAGCTGCAGAGCTCTTTTGGGAACTGACCCAGGTTGTGGGAGAGAGTGAGGCAGTGGGAACACTTTGGGGCCTAGCACATGTCTGTGGTGAGGGAATGAGGGAGGGGTGTACATAGGGGACACACACAGATCTGAGGGGAGAGAATAGTTCAGTGGGAGTACTCTGGGGACTGAGACACGACCGTGGGGAGAGCATGATAAGCGGGAGGTGTTTTGGTGATTGACACAGGTCTCTAAGAAGAGGGTTGAGCAGTGGGATTATTTTGGGTTCCGGCACGGGGCTGTGGGGAGAGAGTCAGGCAGTGTAGTTTGGACTGACACTGATCTGTGTGGTGGGAGTGGTGAGTCTGAGTACTTAGGCAGAAAACACAGGCCTGTGGGGAGATTGAAGATGTGGCAGCATTTTGAGGACTGACATGGGGCCTTGGGAGAGACTGGCGCTGTGGGAATATTTTGGGGACTGACAAAGGGCTGCAGGGAGAAAGTGGACCATTGTGAAAATTCTGGATACTGACACAGGGCTGTGCTGGGAAAGTGGGATTGTGGGAAATTTTGGGGTGCCGCAGGTCGTTGGCGAGAGTGGGCGTCAGTGATTTTGGGGACTAACACACGGCTGCCTGCTGAAGGTACGCTGATATTGCTTACCCCTTCTTGATAGGAGAGTGGCCTCGAATATCGTGTTCCAAATGAAGGCTGGAGTCTTCGAATGCATTGAATGTGGATGGTACCCTCACTTTGAACATTGCAGTGAGGATAAGCGTTGCTTCATCTGCGAGAAGTCGGCGCTTCTGTGCTCAGATCTTTCTGAAAAGATCCAGGATCTCTGTCAACAGTCAATAGGGTCGACTTAAACAAGTGGCAAAACCGTCTTTATCTCACCGACTCACATTACATCATCAGCTCTGCCCCTCACCCTTGCCTTATTATCTTTCCCTCTATCGCAATCTTACCCACCATCTCGCCCACTCTTCACCTTCGTTCCTCTAAACACTCTCTCTCATCCCTCTCCACTCCCGCCTCTTCCATTTCATCCGCATTTTCTCCCTCCCGCATCTCGCCTCCCTTTCCCCGAACTCTTCCTCTTCTATCCCTGTCTCTCTCTCGATTCTCTATTCCCCCTCTACACACTCTCCCAATCCCTCTCTTTCCCTTTTATCAAACTCAACTCGCTCTCCCGCTTCTGTCTTCAGCTACTCTCACCTCAATCATGCGCGTCAATGTTCTCGATACCACAGTCCTGTGGAATAAGAGTGCATGTATTCGCCTTATCCGTGCCCCTTGTAGTTTTGTACAGCTCTACATGGTCACAAAATAAAGCCTGAAAATTTCCGACTGCACCATAACTCAGCCCCTAAAATCCTGGCAGAAACTTCGGAATTCTCCCTCTGTAATCTTTCCAGTTCGTTGAGATTTTTCTCAGAGCAAGGCAAGCAGAACTAAACTCCATACTCCATGTGCGGCCCGACCGACGTCATTTGCAACTGCAACGTGACCTCCGACTCCCGTACTCAGTGTCCTGACTGATGAAGGCCAGCGTGTCAAATATCCTGTCCACCAGTATCGCATCTTCTCTACCGGATTCACGGTCTGTTTTATTATCTGTGACGTAGACCACCTGAGATTTGTTCTTTTGAAGGATCAGTGGGGCGCTAATATGTAAAAATTACCGTCAAATGCAACCAGCTAATAAATGCCGCAAAAAATGTGGAGGTGGTGCTCATACGTTCAAGAAAATGCCAGCGGAAGGGAAGAAGGTGTTTCTGGTTCATTGAGATTTCGGCCTCCTGTTTCTCGTCAACCCTCCTTCCCAGACGACCATCCTTGTCACCGTCCGCCACGACTTCCTCTGCAGCCCTCTCCGTTTCCGCCACCGCATTCTTCTTCCACACTTCTTGACTCTAGCAACCCTCCGTTCACTGCGCTGCGTGCCGTCTTCGTCATCTCCTCCTTCTCCAACACCTCTCCACGTCTCCCTGATCTGTTTGATCCCCTGCAGGTCCACCCCGCTTCCATTAACCGTCTTCCTCCTTTACACGTCTCCCTCTCACTGTTTATATAGAAGTATGGCGAGGAAGAGGGAGAGGTGACGTCTAGTGTTACACCAACCAGCTCCCTTCAAACGGATATTGATCTCTCGTTTCTGAGCCTTTGCTCTATTCTGTGTGAACAGACCGATCGTTTGTTTGGACAAAACTTCATCCCGAGTGGGGTGGTGGGCGGATGGGGTGAGGGTAGATGTGCGGAAGAGATGCGTTAGACCACTTTAGACCAGAGCCAGTGCAGACACCCCTTGCGGCCAATCCGCTCAATAACAGGTAGACCAGTTTGGATACTTCTGGATGGGAGGAGAGGGGTGCAAATTACCAAGCAGGGGAAAGTCTCACCGGTCAGGTCTCTGACAGAGACTATGGCTCTGTGGCTCAGAAAGGAAAGGAGTGAAATTTGGCGAGCTTTATCCTGAGGGTAGTCTTTGTTAGGTGAGCAGAAAAGAGGTACTGAGGACGAGAACGAGATTTCTCAATGGTATGCGGTCGATATACTAACCAGTATATCGGCAGGAAAATGGAGCCGGTTCTGCAAACTTTGAAAGAACATTCAGTTTAAACTGTGACTGAAATGTTAGGATTTGGAACGAAGTCTTGAGATATCTGTATCACTGGGCGCTCCTGCTCGGAAGCTGCGACCTCTGCAAACCGAGCGGTTTATTTCATTTCAATTCAATTCATTTCAAGTTTATTTGCAATTCCATCACATATGACCGCCAGGGCCAAGCTTCAAAACGCAATACCAACTGTCACACGATACACCAAGCTCACGTAATATGTATAAAATAGCAAGTTAGCAAGCATATGTAGGGTATCAGTGAGATATATTCACGCTTTATGTACAGGCGCACACACGCACGCGCGCGCACGAGCACATGTATATATAATCAGCTTGAGGTCCTAGGCAGTGTAAAAGCCACCGAAATCTAGAAACTACAACAACTGCTCTTGTGTTCTGCCGAATGAACACTGGGAGACAGCACAGACTCCTGCCTGGAGATCGCGCCACACCGCCCCTCGTTGTGCAGCTCCTTCATTTTCTCCGCCATCTGGCAACTCTCTCAGTTTACACCTGAACCGGAGTGGAACTAATATCCCAGCGGGAAGGTTTGCCATTAAGAAAGGGGTCGATGTGTTGTTTAAGCTAGAGTTGCAGGGGGATGATAACCAGAATGATTGAACAGAAAGTTGAGTCATTGTTGGGACAGATGTTGTTAAGACCTCAGATAAAGTCAGCGAGCAAAATGTTGAACCTGCTGGATCTCATGTTCTGAGCTACGTCCATTTCAAAGCAATAAGTATTATACGAAGAGCAGATGAGCTCAGGGTCGGAGCCAACGATTGAAAGCATGATAGTTTAGCCATTAGTAAGATTTGTTTGCAGGAGGGGGAAGTTTGTTAGCTCAGCCTTCCAGTTTACCGCTGTTTTTGTCATACTAATGTTTATATAATTTAAGCTATGGTGAGGCTTCAGAGTGGAACTGAGGAATGAGAAGGGTATGAACTCGTTCATGGGGCAACATTATCGACCACCGTACAGTCGGGGGATTTAGAGGAACAAATCTGTGGAGAGTTCGGAGTCTGTTGTAAGAGACATCAGGTTGTGGCATCGGGTGAGTTTAAGATTCTTGGTACTGACTGTGAAAGGACCACTGGGATAGTTTTCTTAATCAGTTAAGGAAGGAACCTTAATCAGCAGATAGTTAGTCCCAATGAGAGAGTGCAATACTTGATCTCATCCTAGCGATTAGGACACGCCAGGGGTCAGAAGTGTGTGTCAGGGAACAATTTGCATCTAGTGTTGGTAATGCCATTAGATACAGGATAAGTATGGAAAAGGATAGATGCAACCTCGAGTTAAGTTTAGTTTTGAGGTTTATAACAAGTAGACCAGAGAGCTTGTATCTTTTACCCGTAGGATGGAAATGTCTAATATTAGAAGACCTGCATTGAGGTAAGAGCGGGTAGGTTCAAAGGAGACGAATTTGGCAAGTTTTTGTCGTCACAGAGATTGGCGGGTAATTGGAAAGTTCTGGCAGCTCTGGTGGTGGAGGTAAATCCATACAGACTTTTAACTGGCTCTTCTATAGGTACGTGGGTGTGCAAGGAATGGAAGGAGACAGATGTCGGGAGAACAAATTCAGAATTGAGATATCACAATTCTTGAACCAAAGGGTCTGTTCTGTTGTGTGATTTACCTTCTCTGCTCTGTAGAAAGAGCAGAGTGATCTGACCTCATCCGGTGGAAAGTGCAGGGAGTTAGTTTGTGAAAAGGAACTTGACGATTTATCGATAACAAGAGGGAACGACCAATTCACAGAAGGCATACGGAATGAAAAAGGCGCACAGAGACACCATCTTCAAAGGGACACTGAATAACCACTTACAATACTTTTGTATCACAGACACAACCCTCGTCGTAATACGAACACGCCCCTCATAGTGACAACCACACACTGATAGACCCGGTACTGCAACAAGGAAACTTCCTCGCTGTGTGCATAGGGGTGATAGAGATATATAGAGATGTATTTAGACCGAACGTGCAGGATACAGGAACCTGGGTGACAGACAGTGCAGATCCAGAGACGTGCAGAGACCCCTTGTGACCAACCCGCTCAATAGCAGGTAGACCCTTTGGATACTTCTGGATGGGAGGACAGAGGTGCAAATGCTGAAGCTGGGGAAAGTCTCAACGGTCAGGTCTCTGGCACTGACTGTGGTTCTGTGGCTCAGCAGGTAATGGGTTGAGATGTGGCGAGCTGTATCGATAGAGTGTTCCTTGTTAGTGGAACAGAAAAGAGATACTGTGGATGAGAACGAGATTTTTCAATGGTATGTGGTCCCCAAAGTACAAGGATCTCGCTAGGATTGGGGAGAATGCCTTATGAGGTTTAGTGAAATCGATCTTTTCTCCTTGCAGCGACCGAGGAAGAGAGATAAATAGGTCGACGTGTATACGATAATGAGAGGCATTTATCAGTGGATAGTGTTACGAAGGATGAATAACTCTGGTGGGCAGAAGGGTGCAAGGTTGTCAATGTCCCCCTCCCCTGGGAGAATCACAAACTGTTGCTGTTACCACGCTGCTAACGAGAGAGTAGGAGAGACAAAAGAAAACATGCCAGGACATCTGTTACCGATAACAGCCTGAGAGAGAGTTATGTTTATCCACCATATTATGACTCCCGAAAGACGTATGGCTGCGGAGAGGGCTGTTTACTTGGTACTATTCTGTTCATTAAAATTCCTCAGTGGGCAGCCGGTGTGGGCTGGTTTGATGGGCTAAGCCATTCAAAACTGATTGACACCTGAGACCACGTGAGTGGGGATAAAAGTGAGGTCTGGGGTGTCACCCCCTCAGACGCAGCAGGAGACACACTAGTGAGCATCGGAAACCCACGAGAAAGTGTGGGGCATCGGTTACCGAACGGATCGGTCAATTTCACTCACAGCGGTTATAGCAAGGCCGGTGGGGGCTTGTGTGTGTGTCCACCTTTGCCGGAGTGACGAGTCCACCACGGAAGAACGGTCTAGCTAAAGAACAAAGGGGTCATACCTGAATGGCCACAACGAAACGTCGGATCAAGAAAGTAAAGGAAGGTTTGGAAGACAATAGCTGTCACTGTTTGATCGTCCTCTCTCTCTCTCTCGCTCTCTCACTCTCTCCAACAATTACAACACATCGACCAGCAACTACCTGAGCCTACATGAATTGAACTGAACTTTATACTTTCTCATGATAATTCATTATCCCCTAGACAACGATAGAGCTTGTTTATCATTGATTGTTATTTTAGGTTTAGTATTGCTAACGTGTATTATCTGTATATTTGCCTTGATATTGACTTGTATATTTTACTAATAAACACTGCTGAAAATAGTACCACCAGACTTTAACGGATACTTCTATATTTGCTGGTAAGACACCCAGGTACGGGGTACGTAACAATAGTCGGACACTTTTTCCCCAGGGCTGTGATGGCTAGCACAAAAGGGTACTGTTTTATGGTGCTTGGAAGTAGGAACAGAAGTGATTTCAGGGTAAGTTTATTTGCACAGAGAGTTGTGACGGCGTGGAATGGCTGCCGGCGGCGGCGGTGGAGGCGGAAATGATAGGGTCTTTTGAGAGACTCGTGGATGACTAATTAGAGCTTAGAAAAATAGAGGTCTAATGATAAAGCCTAGGTAATTCTAAGGCAAGGACATGTTCGGCAAAATTCGTGGGCCTAAGGATCTCTGTTGTGCTGTAGATTTTCTATGTTTCTATGTTCTCTACGCTTCAGACGCCAATATATAGGAAAAAAAGGGGGAGTAGGTTCTGCAAATTTATGTACGTTCATTTGTGGTCAAATTTAGAAAGAAATTTCAGTTTAGCATTATGGTTGGAATGAGAACTTCAGGTATATGTATCCCTGGATTCTCTTCCACGGAAGGTGAGAACTCCTCAGACCAGACGGTTTCATTTCATTTCAATTAATTTCGATTTAAGTTTAATTGTAATTCCATCACACGGGAATGCCCATGAAAAAAGCCAGGATCTGGCTGTTAATTGCATTACCAACAGTCCAACACGGCAAAACACACACATGAAATGTATACAATAAAAACGTAGCAAGCATATGGAGGATATCAATAAAACACCTTCACGCATTATGTACACAGACACACACACACACACACACACACACACACACACACACACACACACACACACACACACACACACACACAAACACACACACACAGAGTTATGCAACTTGAGGCCACTGGGCACTTTGAATGCTACGGTAATCTACAATTGTTCACCTCAGAGATTGTTTTCTGCCACGTGAACACTGGGGGGCAGCAGAGGCTCCTGCTTTGAGGCAGCGGCCACCGCCATCACCTTGCTCAGCTGCTTCATGTCGTATCCCATGAACAACTCCCTCATTTTTACACCTCAACTGGATTGGAACTATTACCCCATCGGTGAGGTTTACCATTAAAAGAGGGTAGTGCTGGTATGAACGAATGTTGTAAGAACTCTCTAAAACTTTATGAAAATAAGAATGCCATTGCAAATAGTTGAGTGGTTGTTAGGACAGATGTTGTTAAGACCTCTGACAAAGTCAGGAAGCAAAAAGTTGAGCCTACGTCACTCAGTCTCTGGTGCACCACTCCCGTCTCCGGCACTCATCCCTCGCCTATAGGCAGCTTCGTCTCCGTGACCCATGCCCTCTCCTGCACACATCGCCTTCTTCATCCTCCCATACGTTGCCATACGCCCCTCCCCGTCTCCGTGATACACTCCACTCGCTAAACGCTCCTCATCTACGTCGTCGTCTTTCCTCCCGTTCTGTGACACAGGCAATTGTTGCGTGTATGAGGGAGAGTTACACCTCCCTCATTCCACTGGATATCCATAAACATGATCTGATCCTCTCTACGGCTCCGTGTGCACATGCCGTTCGAGTAGCTCCACACAAGATGCATCAGTGATTGCAATCTCTACACCCTTGCCCTGGCCTTCTCTCTTCTCCCCTTCCTTCCAATTCTGGCAGCACACAATCCGCTCACACCCACATACACACACACACACACACACACAATCCGCTCACACACACACACACACAATCCGCTCACAATCCACACACAATCCGCTCTCTCTAACACACACACACACACACACACACACACACACACACACACACACCATCTCCGAGAGACACACACAGTTCGTAGGCAGTCATCATAACATGACTGAGTTCACTGTGAAATTTGAGAAAGAGAAGAGGTTGAGTCGGTGGTGAAGAAGGCGAATGCAATTTTGGCATTCATTTCTAGAACAATATAGGTGCAGGGATGTGACGTTGAGGCTGTGAGCAGCATTGGGACCCTTATTTAAGAAAGGATGTGCTGACGTTGGAGAGGGTTCAGAGGAGATGCACTAGAATGATTCCCGGAAAGGGAGGGTTAACATATGGAAAACGTCTCACCACTCTTGGAGTATGCTCACTGGAGTTTGGAAGAATCCGGAGGGGGGGGGGAACCTCATAGAAACAATTTGAAAGTTGAAAGACATGGAGAGAATGGATGTGAAAAAGTGGTTTCTCACGGTGGGCGAGTCTAGTACGAGCGGGCATGACTTGAGAATTGAATGGCGCCCATTCAGAACAGAGATGCAAAGATTTTTTTTTAGCCAGAAGGTGGGGGATCTGTGGAATTTGTTGCCACAGGCGGCAGTGGAGGCCAAGTCCTTGGGTGTATTTAATTCAGAGATTGATAGGTATCTGTGTAGCAAGGACATCAACGTTTATGGTGAGAAGGCGGCGGAATGGAACTAAATGGGACAATGGATCAACTCATGAAAATAAAATGAGTCGATGGGCCTAATGGCCGACCTCTGCTCCTTTGCCATACGGTCTTAAACGCATCCAGCTGCAGCTTCTAACACGCCGCGTTAAGCAGTGGGAAAATGAACTGGATGAACTCAGGGTCATTCGGAAAGGCGAGGGTGTGATAGCGAGGACACAGTGGGAGTAACTGAACCTGCACTGTAACTCGAAAACACTCGAAAACATTCCTCCCCGCATGCATACCATCCTCCCTCTCCAAAGCCCCTTCCCGAATCCGTCAAACTCTCTCTCTCCTCCACTATTCCACGTCACTGTCACTCCGTCTCCAGTACACCACTCCCGTTTCCGTCACCCATACCTCGCACTCAAACTATCGCGTCTCCCTGACCCACACTTCGGCTTCTCCATAATCCCGTACATACCCAGGTGCCCCTCCCCCGTCTCCGTGATACACTCCACCCGCGAAACGCTCCCCATCTACGCCGTCCCTCCACTCTCCTTCCACTCTGTGTCACAGGCAATAGTGGAGAGTATGGGGGAGCGATGACGTCTGGTATTTCTACTCCCCCGTTCCATTGGGTATCTATCACCAGGATCTGAGCTTCACCACAGCTCTGCAGACACAGTCCGGTCGTGTGGTTCCACATCACTTGCATCAGGAACTGCAATCTCACCACCCTTTCCCTGGCCTCCTCTCTCCTCCCCTTCCTTCCTCTTTCGGCAGCACACAGTCCACTCTCACACACAAACAATCTCCGAGAGACACACACAATTCGTACTACTGGGAAACCGAAATGCTGGGTACTGGTGAGTGGGGTGACCGGAGAAGGGAGAGGGTTTGGTACGTTTTCTGATTCTAGTAGAGTGTGTTGCGATGGTGCGGGAGGTACCTCAGATGTCTGACTCCGGGAGAGTAATGGTTTAATATTTCGGCAGCTTCGCTGGTTGTGTGACCCTGGAAGTGTGTGATCGCGAGGTGTGGACAGAACTTCACTCTGTGCCTGGCCCCGGACTGTGTGTGATGGATCGTAGCTGAGGGAGCGTTACTCAGTGCATGTTTCCTGGTGCGTGTGATGAGATTGTATGGAGGGATTCTCGCTCTGTCTGTGACTCCTAGTCACGGGTCAGTGGATTTCGGCGTTTAAGCTGACTCGAAATAGAGATGGGTGCCACAAAATGGCAACTCACACGTTCTGCTCCAACGGCTGCAGTCTGAACACCCTTTCTATAGCCTCCAATCTCCTCCCCTTCCTTCCTCTATTCTCCCAACACCATTCCTTCTATATGTTTCTGAAGTGGGTGAGTGAACAATAGTATGTCCTGGTCCATATCGGTACCAGCGACATGGGAAGGTGGTTTTGCAAAGTGAAGTCAGGGATTTATCTGTTAAAATAAAGGACAGGATAACTACCCGTCCCAGCTGAGGGCATGGATGAACACATTCGATTATGATATTGTGACCATTATTGAGAATTGGTTGTAGGAGGAACAAGCAGGACAGCACGATATTTCGGGGTTCCCTATTTTTAGGCGTGAGAAAGCGGAAGAATTTCAGAAAGATTGGTGACATTATAGGACTGAGAAAATCTCACCGCAGAGCGCAGGCACAACATACAAGGCAGCTCGTCTAAGTGAGATTTATCGGTGGAAATGAGGAATAAGAAATGCGTGGTCATGTTATGGGGCTACATTATAGACCAGCAAACAGTCTGCTGGATTAGGAGGAAGAAACCAGCAGAAAGATCGCAGACTGTTGCAGTATATATAAAATTGTTATAGCAGGTGATTTCGGCTTTCCACGTATTGACTGAGTCGCCTACTGCTCAAGGACCAGTGGGATAGAGTTTAACAAAAATATTCAGGGATGATCCTTGATCAGTCCCAGTGAGAGAAAACACTACTTTATAATCTACTGCGGAATGAGACGGCAGGTGTCAGCGCTTTGTGCAGGAGCAGACTTTGTATCGAGTGATCATAAAGTCATTTGTCTCCAGGTGATTATAGGAAAGTATAGGGCAGTCGTTGGGTTGCGATTCGGAAATGGAGCAAGGCCATATTTGTTGGGTACAGAAAGGATCTGGAATGTGTGGATTTGGACAACATGTTTTCTGGAGCTTTAATTACCTTGGCAGCTTTACGTCACAAGATGCTGGATGTAGAATAGAAATAAAAATAAGAATTGCCATTGCCAAAACCAACTTCCAAAAAATGAAACCCATTTTACCTACTGACAGATTTCTATGACAACAAGGCTTCGGCTACTGAAATACTACTTCCGGTCAATCTTGCTGTGTGCTTCCGAAACGTGGACTGTAAGACCAGAACTCAAAAGAAACTTAGAAGCAACAGGAAGGTGGTTTCTTAGAAGAATGCTGAAAATATCACATAGAGATGGGGTACTAATGAGACAATACTCCATCGTCCCCATATAGCAAGATCTTTAGTGAGAACATTAAATGAGAGGAAACTAAAATTCCTGGGCAATGTCATCAGGAAGGAAGAAATGCAATGTTTTGTATTATATTTTACCATCTAAAAATTACAGCACAGAAACAGGCCATCTCGGCCTTTGTAGACCGTGCTGAACGCTTACTCTCACCTAATCCCACTGACCTGCGATCATCCCATAACCCTTCATTCCTTTCCTGTCCATATACCTATCCAAGTTTAAGTTTAATAACAATATCGAGCCTGCCTCTAACACTTATACTGGAAGCTCGTTACACACAGCCAGCACTCTCTGAGTAAAGACATTCCCCTTTGTGTTACCTCTGAAATTTTGCCCCCTCTCCCTCAACTCGTGTTGTCTTGTTTGAATCGCCCGTCATCTCAATGAAAAAAGCCAATGCACGTCAACTCCATCTTCCCCCTCATAATTTGAAATACCTCCATCAAGTCCCCCCTCAACCTTCTACGTTCTAAAGAATAAAGACCTAACTTTTTCAAACTTCTCTAACTTCCTTTAATGCCCCTCCTCCTCTCTTACCCCATCCCTGATTTATTTATTTTCTCCCTTCCCCTTTTAGTTCTCTCTCTGCCCATCACTGCCTGTTCTCCATCTCCCTCTGGTGCTCCCCTCTCCTTTTCAATCTCCCTTGGACTTCAGCGCCTTGTTCCTTTCCCTTCCCCAGTTCTGTATCTTTTTTTTAGCCAATCACCTTTCCAACTCCTTGCTTCACGCAACCCCTTCCGGACTTCTCCTATGTTTTCGCGTCCCTCTCCCCTCCGATTTTGAAATCTCTTACTATCTTTTCTTTCAGTTAGTCCGGACAAGGGGTCTCGGCCCGAATAGACGACAGTGCTTCTTCCTATTGATTCTGCCAGGCCGGCTGTGTTCCACCAGCCTTTTGTGTCTGTTGCCTGAGTTTGCAGCATCTGTAGATTTCCTCGTGTTTCCTATACACAATACTTGGATTTATAAAGGGAAGCATACCAAAAGCTTTCATCACCACCCTATCCACATGAGATTCCACCTTCAGGGAACAATGTACTATTCTCCCTCGATCACTCTGTTCTACTGCATTCTTCAATGCCCTACCATTTACCATGTATGTCCTATTTTGATTATTCCTACCAAAATGTAGCAGCTCATACTTATCAGCATTAAACTCCATCTGCCATCTTTCAGCCCACTCTTCTATCTGGCCTAAATCTCTCTGCAAGCTTTGAAAAACTACTTCATTATCTACAACGCCACCTATCTTCGTATCATCTTCGGATTTACTAATCTAATTTACCACCCCATCATACAGGTCATCAATGTATATGACAAACAACATTGGACTCAGTATAGACCCCTGAGGCACACCACTAGTCACGGGCCTCCAACCTGACAAACAGTTATCCACCACTACTCTCTGGCACCTCCCATCCAGTCACTGTTGAATCCATTTTTCGACTTCAAAATTAATACCAAACGATTGAAACTTCCTCACTAACCTTCCGTGCGGAACTTTGTCAACGATGATACTGGTGTTCTGAGCTGTGTATATTTCAATGCTGTAAGTTTTTTTTAAAGGCGGGTGAGCTCAGGGCATGAACTAACACATTTTGATGATATTGTAGACATTATTGAGTCCTTGCAGGAGGAACAAGTCGGACAGACCAATATTTCTGGGATCCCTAGTTTCAGCCGTCTACATACGGAAGGAATTAAAGGAGGTGGGGTGACATTACTCGGGAGGGAAAATGTCACCGAATGCCAAACAGAAAACCTACGGTCACGCAGGGCGCAAAGCACAGAGGGAATGTACAAGACAGAAAGATAACTATCAGATGCATAATATAACAAGCAGACGGATAACAAGACAGAGATAGACCAGGCAACCGGTAGCTTTCTCATCCATCCCCGGAGAGAAATGACTAATAGCGCGGTGGAAGTGGAGAGGGAGTATCCTTTCAGGAGAGGTGAACGGCAATGTTTCGTTTGCCCAGAGAGTGCGATGAGTGGAATGTGCTGTCCGGGTTGGAGGTGGAGGTGGAGGCAAATCGACATAGGCGTTAAATTGGCTCTTTGGTAGGCACGTGTATGTGCAGGGATTGCATGGAGATGAGCAACTAAGTCGTAAAACCGGCTTAGATAGAAGGTATAATTGTTATAGCCGAGTTTCGGGCCGAAGGGTCTGCTCCGTTCTGTGATTTCTGGTCACTGCTCGGCATGAGTGATTTGAACGCAGAGGGTGGGAACAGCAGGGATCAAGGACTATGACGATGGATTGGCAAAGACAAGGAATGATTTTTCAGCAGACGGAATGGGCAGTGATCGATCCACTAGGAGTGACAGATCAGACCCAAGCATATGGCTAATCTGCGTTTTAACAGCGACCCTCATTATCACGGGTATCTGCTGGAGGATTCATGGTGAGTTTCACACCGGTCGGAACGACAAAACCGCAGAGAATAAAAATGGCCACTGTAACAGCGACACATTCCCATCATTTCCCAGAAAACCCCTTTACGGTGATATCGACACACCCCTCACTGTGGTACTGACGGGTCTCTCAGCATGACCACGACTCACCCCTCACCGTCACACCGACACAACCCCCACCAAAACATCCCTCAACATGATACCAACATATCCCTCAACGTAATACCAATGTAATACCGAGTCACTGTAACATTGACACGTCCCGCACTGTGACGTAGAAACATCCCTAACTGTGACACAGACATGTCCATCAATTTTAAGACGACTTATCTCTTATTATGACAGTAACTGCCACTTCACCGAAACACCGACGTAACACTCACCGTCACAATGACACCTTCCTCACCGTGACACCGACAAGCCCTCAGAGCGTCACCCACTCAGTCTGCACCGTGTCAATAACACTACACTTACCGTGACACCGACACATCCACCGTGACAACAACAGGTCCTTCCTCGTGAGACAGACACGCCCCTCACCGTGACATCGGCATTTTGTCCACTGTCACACCAATACACCGGACATTATGACACCGACGAGTCTCTCTTTGCAACACCGTCACACCTCGCACTGTGACTCCGACATATCTCTCACCGTGACATAGAGAAACACCGCGATATGACCCGGTGCATTTCTCACATTGAACCAGAAACACCTATCACAATGACAGCTAGACGTCTCTCACTGAAACACCGACTCGGTGTGACACGGAATCAACTATCACCGCGATACTGACGCAGCTCCCATCGTGTCACCAACAAAAACCTCGCTGGTAACATAATATACCCCTCAGCATGTCCCAGACACGTATCGCACTGTGGCGCCGACGCCCCTCACTGTGCCAACAGCACACACCTCACTGTTACACCCTCACCGTGACACTGACACACTATAAACGCCAAACATCCTTCACCATCTCAGATCTCTCCTGAACGAAACTACAAACTCCTTTGGGCAGAAAATCAGGAGATGAACAGGAACCAACGCCAATGTCGAATACCAGTCCAAGAGTTAAACTCAAACTTTGAATGTAAGATATGTGAGATTTCCCACCCGTATGACCCCAGAGAACCTGTCACAAGGAGACTCCGAAACACACCTCACAGTAACACCGACACGCCCGTCACTGTGACACTGAGACACCACTGACACCTACAGGCTCCTCAACGTGACCCGTCCAGCTCCGCACCGTGACAAAGACTTACACGTCACTGTAACACCCCTCACCCCGAAGCAAATACCCACACCTAACCCTGACACAGACAAAACCCTTACTGTGATACCGACATCTAAATTCACAACGGCGCCGACAAAGTTTTATCCATCATACCGACACACACCTCAGCGTGGCAACCGAACACACACCGTGGCCATGACATGCCTCCCACGGTGACACAGACACCATTCTCAATGAGAGCAGCATCCACACGTTACACAGATACTCCACCCACCGTGACACGAACAGACTCCTCACTTTGACATTTCCCTCTCCGTGATGTCGAGAGACACCTCCATCACAGCAACACGAGCATGCCCCGCGCTGAGACTGTGAATTGATCATCACCACGATACCGACACAGACCACATTGTAACAACAACAAAACCTTCACCAGGGCATTGATAACCCCTCAGAGATACACAGACACGCCCCTCATGTTTCCCATGACGCCTCTCACTGTGACACCGGCACATCCTTCACTGTGACACGCTTCACCGTGACACTGACTCAACACTCTCTGTGACCCGTTCGGTAGCGTGACGCTGACTCCCGTTTCTCTGTAAACGCTAAACATCCTTCACCATCTCTCTCAGTATCACAGATTCGTCCGTCTTTTAAACGAATGCATAGCGATCTCCGTCAGCAGTTCACTGAGATGGAAACGAAGTACAGATCTGTCAACGAAACCAAGGCTCAAATCTGTGAATTGTTGACCAGCAGAAGAAGTGAGGCATCATCCCCCTCTTTCACCCTCTCCTCATCACAGGGCAGGCATGGAGAGACGATGCGTCACTCTGTGTTTGACCCAGTGATGTGTGATGGGGCTGCGTGGAAGAAGTTGCATCTTCACTACTGTGTGGATCCAGCTTCACTCTGTGTCTGACAGCGGGATTGTATGATGGGACAGTGCACAGAGATATTCACCACATGTCTGACCCCTGAAGTGTGTCATGGCACCTTGGAAAGAGAGTTTCAATCTGAATCCCGGAGTGTGTGATGGGTTCGTGGAGAGACAGCTTCAGTCTGTGTCTGATATCGGGAGTGTGTGATGGGACGTTATTGAGAGACGTTTATTCTGTGTGACAATGGATTGTGTGATTCGATGTTGTGGAGTGCGCCATTGGAGAATGTGGACGGAACTTCGCCTTGTGTGTGAACACTGTGGGGTGTGATTGAACGGTTCAGAGGGAGCTTCACTCTCTGACACGCCAAGAATTGTGTGATAAGATGGGAGGAAGAAGATTCACGCTGTGTTAGACTAGGGTGTGTGCGATGGGACCATTTGGTGGCAGCTTCTCCTTCTGTCTGACCGGTGGAGTGTGTGATGGGGCCATGGAGAGAGAGATTCATTCTCCGTCTGATTGTGAGTGTGTGATCGGACGGTGTGCAGGGAGTTTAAGTCTGTGTCTCACCCCCTCACCCCGTGTGTTTGTGATGGGACTCTGTGTTTGACAGTGCGTGTGTGTGATGGGAAGGTCTGGCTGGGCGGTGGGGGGTGAGTGCTTTTGGGATGGGATGTGCCGTGGTCATGATTGTTTCTTACACCAGCAACGGTGACCCATATCTGAAACCAGCGTTGTTTGATTGGACGGTTCGGAGGGAGCTTCCCTCGTTCTCTGACCCCTGTACTGTGTGACGTCACTGGCTAGAAGGCGCATTATACTCTGACTGACCACGGGAGTATGCGGCGGGATGGTGCAGAGACTGTCTCATTTCCTATCTGATCACGGGAGGGTTTATAGAGGTAGTGTAGAGGGTGGTTCACTCTGTGTTTGTCCGCAGTACTGTGTGATGGGAGAGTGTGCAGGGAGCTTCACTCCATGATTGACCAAAGGAGGGTGTGATAGTGCGGTGGAGTGAAAGCTTCAGACCGAGGTTGACCCCAGAGCTATGGGACAGTGTGGAAGGAGGGTCACTCTGTGTCTGACCCAGAGAATGCGCGATGGGACAGTTTGGGGAAAGCTTCACTCTGTACCTCACCTCGGCAGTGTGTGCCGGGACGGTGGGGAGGTAGCCTCAATCTCTGTCGAACCACGGCACTGTGAGGTCTGACGGTGCAGTGGGAGATTCACTCCCTCTCTGACACCAGGATCGTGTTTTCGGATGCTGTACAATGAACTTTTCTTTGTGTCTGACCCCGGGAGTGTGCGATGGGACAGGGAGGAGGAAGATTCACTCTGTGTTTGACCACAGGAGTGTCTGTGATGGGACGGTGCGGCGGGAGATTCACTCTGTGTCTGACCCCGGGAGTGTGCGATGGGACAGAGAGGAGGAAGATTCACTCTGTGTTTGACCACAGGAGTGCGTGATGGGACAGGGAGGAGGGAGATTCACTCTGTGTCTGACCACAGGAGTGCGTGATGGGACAGGGAGGAGGGAGATTCACTCTGTGTCTGACCACAGGAGTGTGCGATGGGACAGGGAGGAGGAAGATTCACTCTGTGTTTGATCCCGGGTGTGTGTCTGACCACAGGAATGCGTGATGGGACCGTGTGGATGGTGGATCACTACGTTTCTGACCCCTGGAGTGTGAGATTGGACGGTGTGGAGGAAACTTCATTCTGTACCTGATCGCGGGAGCGTATGATGGGGTTGCTTGGAGGGAAATTCACTCTGTGTCTGACCCCGGGAGTGTGTGATGAGACGGTGTGGAGAAGCTTCACTCTGTCTCTGAACCGGTGAGTGTGTGATGGGACGGTACGGCGGGAGATTCACTCTGTGTCTGACCCTGGGAGAGTGTGATGGGTCCACGCGGAGACAGATTCACTCTGTGTCTGACCCCGGGAGTGTGTGATGGGTCCACGCGGAGACAGATTCACTCTGTGTCTGACCCCGGGAGTGTGTGATGGGACGGTGTGGAGGGAGATTCACTCTGTGTCTGACCCCGGGAGTGTGTGATGGGACGGTGTGGAGGGAGATTCACTCTGTGTCTGACCCCGGGAGTGTGTGCTGGGACGGTGTGGAGGGAGATTCACTCTGTGTCTGACCCCGGGAGAGTGTGATGGGTCCACGCGGAGACAGATTCACTCTGTGTCTGACCCCGGGAGTGTGTGATGGGACGGGGTGGAGAAGCTTCACTCTGTCTCTGAACCGGTGAGTGTGTGATGGGTAAGTGAGGAGGGATACCGATTCAATGCCTGACTCCGGGACGGACGGAGGGAGAATCACTGTTGCTTGTTTCTGAATTCCAGGCCATGCTTGTTCCAAGGACTGGATCAGCAATGAAGACCGGCTTTATTTTATTTTCTATCACCGTTTGCAATTCTCTACGGTGAGGCGAAGCAGCATTGTTGTAACTCAAAATCAATTCTTCTTGAAATAAATTCAACACAGGAAGAGGTATGTTTCAGATCGACGGAAGGTATATATATATATATATATATGTGTGTGTGTGTGTGTGTGTGTGTGTGTGTGTGTGTGTGTGTGTGTGTGTGTGTGTGTGTGTGAGAGTGTATGTGTGTGCGTGTGTGTGTGTGTGTGTGTGTGTGTGTGTGTGTGTGTGTGTGTGTGTGTGTGTGTGTTGTGTGTGTGTGTATATGTTTATATACACCAGAGTGAATCTTGTTTCACAGTCTCCCATCACACACTTCTCCCGGGATCATGCACAGAAGCTCCCTCCACACCGTCCCATCACACACTCCCGGGGTCAGGCACAGTGTGAATCTGCCTCCACATCGTCCTACCACACAGTCCCGGGGTCAGACACAGAGTGAAGCTCTCTCCACACCGTCTTATCATACACTCCCCGGGTCAGTCACACGGTGAATCTCACTCAACGCTGTCCCATCACACATTCCCGGGGTCAGGCACAGAGTGAATATTCCTCCACACCGTCCCATCACATGTTCCCGGGGTCAGACACTGAGTAAGGCTTCATGCATCTTGCCATCTCATTCTCCTGGAGTGAGATACAGATATAACTCCTTCTGCACAAGCCCTTCACACTCTCCCTGGGTCAGACATAAAGTGACACAGCTGAAATTCAATCATTCATGATACTACTTTAATTTCACAGAATTTTGTTAACAAATTTGTCCAGGACCAAGGCAGTGCATTCTGGATTGGAAAATGCAAAGATGGGTGAGATTTGGGCTCTTGCATGTTCCTGAGAATAAAATGAGTCGTGAGATTGATACAGGTTGCGAGAGTCGAGTGGGCGGGTAGGTTTAGTTTGCGGTCTGGCACAGGCTGCGGGAACGTTTGCGGACTATGGTGCTCTTTTGGGAACTGACCGACGTTGTTTGAGAGTGTGAAGGAGTGGCAGTATGTTGGGGTGTACTTTGGGTTCAGACACAGATCTGTGGGGAGAGAATGATTCAGTGGGAGTACTCAGGGCACAAAGTCACGTCCGTGGAGTGCATGGGACGTGGGAGATATTTTGATGATTGACACAGGTCTCTAAGAAGAGGGTTGAGCAGTGGGATTATTTCGGGGACTTCGGGTGCTGTGGGGAGAGAGTCAGCCAGTGGGTGTACCTTGGACTGACACTGATCGGTTTGGTGGAAGTGGTGAGTGTGAGTACTTAGACAGATAACACAGTTCTGTGGGGAGACATTAAAGACGTGGGAACATTTTGAGGACTGACATGGGGCTTTGGGGGACACTGGCGCTATAGGAATATATTGGGGACTGACACGGAGCTGTGAGGAGAATGTTGGGTACTGTTATTATTCTGGTCACTGAAACCGATCTGTGGGGAGATAGTGAGGGAAGGGATTACTTTGGGGTCTGACGCAGGCCTGCAGAGAGAGAGAGAGTGGGTCAGTTTGAGTATTCCGGTTACTGTAAGGGGGGATGTGGGAGATTTTGGGGTGCCACAGGCCAATGGTGAGGGAGGGCGTCTGGGATGTAGGGGATTGACACACAGCTGCGAGCTGGAGGTGCATTGAAATTCTTTACCCCTCCCTGATAGGAAAATGGCCACGAATGTCGTGTACCAGATGAAAGCTGGAGGCTTCGAATGCGGTACATGTGAATGGTTCGGCGAGTTTGAGATTTGCACTGAGTTTCGCCAGCGCTTCATCTGTGAGAATTCTGCACATTTATGCCCAGGGATTTCTGACCAGATCCAGATTCTCTGTCAACAGGCAGTGGGTCCGACTTGAATCAAATGATAACGCGCTCTTTCTAACCCATTTCCTTCTCTGACTCACATTAACCCATCCGCTCTGCCCCTTACCCTTACCCTGTTTTCCTCTTTCTCTCTATCGCAATCTTACCATCTCACCCTCTCTTTACCCTCGTCCCGATAAACTCTCTCTCTCATCCCTCTTCACTCTCGGCTCCTCCATTTCATTTCCATTTTTCTACCGCCCCCCCCCCCCCCCCACCACGACTCTCGCCTCCCTTCCTCCCAACTCTTCCCCCTTCTATCCCGGTCTCTCCCTCGATTCTCTATTCCCCCTCTACACACTCTCCGCATTCCTCTTGTTCCCTTGACTCTACACCACTCGCTCTCCCGCTTCTGTCTTCAGCTACTCTCACCTTAATCATATGCGTCAATGTTCTCGTACCCGCGCCCTGGGGAAATAGAGTGCATGCATTCGCCTTAGCCGTGCCCCTTGTAGTTTTATACACCTCTATGAGGTCACTGAAAGAAGTCTCAGAATTCCCATCCTCGCTCCATTACTGAGTCCCCCCTGTCCCGGCAGCATCCTTGGAAATCTCCCTCTGCAATCTTTCCAGTTCGTTGAGATTTTTCTTGGAGCAATGCAAGCAGAACTGAACTCCATACTCCAAGTGCGGCCTGACCGACGTCGTCTGCAACTGCAACGTGACCTCCGACTCCCGGACTCAGTGCCCTGACTGATGAAGGCCAGCGTGTCAAATATCCTGTCCACCTGTATCGCAACTTTTCTACCGGATTCACGGTCTGTTTTATTATCTGTATCTTATTATCTATGTGGAGGTGGTGCTGATGCGTTCAATAATATTCTGGCGGAGGGGAAGAAGGTGTTCCTGGTTCATTGAGTTTTCAGTCTCCTGTTCGTTGTCAACCCTCCTTCCCAGCCGACCATCCCCGTCACCGTCATCCATGACATCCCCTACAGCCCTTCCCGTTTACCCCACCGCCATCTACTTCTACAAACCCTGTCTAAATCACCCCTCCATCCCCTACACTCCGTGCCGCCACTATTATCTCCTCCTTCCCCAAATCCTCTCCCCGTCTCCCTGACGCGCTCCATCCCCTGCAGGTCCACCACGATTCTATTAATCCTCTTCCTGCTCGACCCGTTTCCCTCTCTCTCAGTTTATATGGATATTTGGGGAGTAAGGGGGAGAAGTAACCTCTGTTGTTTCTCCATCCAGCCCCCTTCCTCCAGATATCGATCTCTCGCTTCTGAGACTCTGCAATGTGCTGTGTGGATCGATAACAATTCATCCCAGTGACCGCTATCTCACCACCATATCCGTGCTCCCGACAAAACCAACCCTTCTTCCAATTCCATCCTGTTCCCTGCACACTTCCGGAACAGAAACGCATACACATTCTACGAGCCGGCACACAATTCAAGACTTCAGGATCGGCAGAGTTTTGGGGATTGGTGAGAGGGAAGCTTCGGAACATCGTAGTTTCTGAAGGGACCCGGGGCAGTGAGCTTCAATTTGTGCCTGAACCCGGTTGTGTGCGCTAGGACAGTCCGGAGAAAGCGACACCCAGTGTCTAAATTCAGGAGAGTGTGATGCGACTGTCTGGAGGGAGTTTCACTCTGTGCTTGTCCCCGGGAGTGAGTGTGGGGGGAGCTTCACTGTGTCAGACCCCGGAAGTGTATGATGAGACGGTGTGGATGGAGATCCAGTCTGTGTCTGAACCTGGACGTGTTGAATGGGATGGTGTGGAGAGATTTTCACTGTGTGTGTGTGCGTGTGTGTGTGTGTGTGTTTGTGTGAGTGATGAGCCAGAATAGAGGGATAGAGCAGCGGGAAATTGGTTTTGAGCGGAAATAAGAAGTTTTCTATCTTTGACTCTTCAAGGAGGAAGCTTGGGTGAGAGAAGACACAGAACTGTTGGTGGATTTGTTTACTGTTTAATTATTGTTTCTTTCTTTATATTCGCAAGGTCAGAGCAGTAGCAATGTCTGGCCGGACAGTTGAATACTCCTATGCGAGATGTGGGAAGGCAGGGAGTCCTCAAGTGCTCCTGACAACTTCACTTGTAGGAAGGCTATCCAGATGCGCCTTCTAACACACTGTGTTACAGAGTTGGATCTGAAACTAGATGAACTCGGGATCATTCGGAAAGCCGAGGGGGTGATAGGGAAGACATACAGCGATGTATTTGCACCTGATGTGTAGGATACAGGAAACTGCGTGAGAGCCAGAAGGTGAAAGGTGTTAAAAGCCAGAGTCAGTGCAGAGACCCCTTGTGGCCAACCCGCTCAATAACAGGTAGACCCCTCTGGATACTTCTGGATGGGAGGAGATAGGTGCAAATTACCAAGCCGGGGAAAGTCTCACCGGTCAGGTGTCTGGCACTGACTGTGGTTCTGTGTCTTAGAAATGAATAGACTGAGATATGGTGAGCTGTATTGATAGGGTTGTCTTTGTTGGGGGAGTCGAAATAAAAACTACTATGGACGAGAACGAGATTCCTCGATGCTGGCGTTATCGTCAGGGAGCCAGATCCACAAATTTGTGTATGTGCAGGTGTGTACAAAATTAGAAAGTATATTCAGCCTAAAATGTGGCTAAAATGTCAGTATTGGAAAGAGGTGTTCAGATATGTGTATCACTGGGATCTCTTCCTCGGAAGGTGCGCCGTCTATAGTTGAGACGGTTTCATTTCATTTCAATTCAATTCATTTTAAACTTAATTGCAATTTCAGCACACATTACCGCCAGGGCCAAGCTACTAAACAAAATACCAATTGTCACACGAGGCACACAGCACATATAATATGTATAAAATAGAAAGATTAGAAGCATATATGAAATACTTTAACGCTTTATGTACACGGCCGCACAAGCGTGCATTTACATATATAAACAGTTTCAGGTTCTAGGCGCATCAAAAACCACCGAAATCTACAAACTAGTCAAATATACAAATCAATATCAACAATGCAAATATACAGATAATCCACGTTAGCAATACTACACCTAAAAGTGTGGGTATAATAATAATCAAGCTCTATCGTTGTCTGGGGGATAATTCATTAACATGGGAAAGTATAAATTTCAGTTCAGTTCATGAAGGCTGAGGTAGTTGTTGGTTCTTTTGTTGTAACCGTTGGAGGGAAAGATCGAGAGAGAGATCGAGAGAGAGAGAGAGACAGAGAGAGAGAGAGAGAGAGAGAGAGAGAGAGAGAGAGAGAGAGAGAGAGAGAGAGAGAGAGAGAGAGAGCGATCAAAAGGTTGAGCTACAGTCAATCAAACCTTTTATTTTCTGGATCCATCGATATGTTGTTCCGGCCATTCAGGTATGACCCCTCTGTCCTTTAGCTAGACCGTTCTTCAATGATGTACTCGTCACCTAGGCAAGGGTGGACACACAACCAAGCTCCCACCGGCCTCGCTATAAACACTGTTTGTTAAAATTGACCGATTCTTCGTTCGGTCTCCGATGCCCCTCACTTTTTTGTGGGTTCCAACATTTAAGCAGTGCTCACTAGTGTGTCTCCTGGTGTGCCTGAGTGGTGTCTCCCCAGAACTCACTTTTGTTCCTACTCACGGGGTCTCAGGTGTCAACCAGATTTGAAAGGCTTAGTGCATCAAACCAGCCCACTCCGGCTGTCCACTGAGGAATTTTAATGAACAAAATAGGACCAAGTAAACAGCCCTCTCCAAAAGACATAACAGTAAATCAATGGCTTCTCTTCTCCCTCTTATCAGCAGCAGATGATACAATTTGTTTTCCTCTTATCTGTGTGTCTCTCTCATTCTCTCTCATGAGCAGCGTGGTAACAGTAACGGTTTGTGATTCTCCCAAGCGGGAGACATGGGCAACTCTGCACCCTTCTGCCCATCAGTGCAGTTCATCCTTGGTAACGTGGGCACAAGCAGTGTGGACAGTCGGCATTTCTTTCTCTGAGGAGGACCTTTAAAAGGCCAGAGGGCATATAGTTCATTAGAAAGGAAGAACAGTAACTCAATATTTCCTTCTTGCACTGTTTCTGAAGTGTGTAACTTCGTGGATGTTCTGTATATTTTCCCGACACTGCTGCTGTAAAGACACACTTTAGTCAGATAGTGATGTTAAACCTGACTCAGAATGTTCAGAGAAGATGTGCGTTCAAGTCAAGTCAAGTCAAGTCACCTTTATTGTCATTTCGACCATAACTGATGGTACAGTATACAGTAAAAACGAGACAGCGATTTTCAGGACCATGGTGTTACAAGACACAGCACAAAAACTAGTCTGAACTACGTAAAAAAAAACAACGCAGAGAAAGCTACACTAGACTACACACCTACCCAGGACTGCATAAAGTGAACAAAAAAAGTGCAGGCATTACAATAAATAATAAACAGGACAATAGGGCAGTAAGGTGTCAGTCCAGGCTCTGGGCATTGAGGAGTCTGATAACTTGGGGGAAGAAACTGTTACATAGTCTAGTCGTGAGAGCCCGAATGCTTCGGAGCATTTACCCAGAAGGCAGGAGGGAGAAGAGATTGTTACAAGTTTTGATTTGTATACTCATCGTGGTGGGCACAGTGAATGAACGCAAGTGGCGTTGGAGGATGCAGATGTGATAGAGGTTATTAGATACCAGATGAATGTGTGGAGAATGGAGTTATGCAGACCTAGCTCAGGTTGAAAGGATTGATTTGACAAGGCATACAATGAGCATGTCCTTAGGTTCAGAAAAGCACATTGAGCAGCAGGGCCTGATTTCCTGCTGTACCGTTCTATGTTGTTGAGACCACGTCTGGAAAACTGTGAACATCTCTGGTCGGCCGCCTCTGGAAGGACTTGATTCACCTAAAAATCCGGAGTAAGAATTCACGGCTTTCGTTGCGGGGACTGGAGGCGATGCAACACCAATTCTTCTCTCCGTCGCCACAGGCCCCGCTGTAACGATGCAATCGTGGGATAATGAAAAGGGTGTCCAACTTAGAATATATCACATAGAAATCTACGGAATATTAAAGACCATTCGGCCCACAATGTTGTACCATCTATGTAACATGTTCTGGAATCTGCCTAAAATTCCCTACCGCATACCCGTCATTTTTTTATCTAAACTCTACTTACCTATCGAAAAGAACCTTAAAAGTCCCTAATTATTCCGCCTCCATAACTGTGCCCGCAGTCTATTTCACGGACCTACCAAACTCTGTGTGAATAAACTTAACCCTGACATCCTCCCACACCCCGCCCCCGGACCTACTGCCAAACACCTTAAAAGTACCCCCCCTAGTGTTTGCCACTTCACAACACGGACAAAGCCTCTGGCCATCCACACGATGAATACCTTACATCATCGAATAGATCTCTCTCATCAACCGTCGGTCCAAGGAGAACAGGTCGTGTTCACTCAACATATTTCATCAGGAATACGCTTCCATCCAGGCAATATCCTTACGAATCTCCTTTGCACTCTAATTTATCCACATTCTTCCTGCGTGAAATGAAAAGAAATGGGGTCTACCTAAGTTCCTATTTAACCTTAACGGTACATCCACGTTCTCGATCTCAATTCTAGGGTTGATGAAAGCTCACAGATCATACGCTTTCTTAACATTGACTTCCTGCTCAGCATCTTTGAAAATCTTATGGATGGATAAGGATCCCAATTTCTCGCTGATATTCCACACTGCCAAGAGTCTTATCATTAATATATTATGTACTCAAATTTGATGTACCGAAATGAACCGCTTTATACATACCTGGGTTGAACTCCATCAACCGCTTCTCAGCCCAGCTCTGCAACATATCGATGTCCCGCTGTAATTTCTGACCACCCTCCAGACTAGCCACAACACTGCCAATTGTTGTGTCATTAGTAAACGTACTAACACACCCCTCTACTTCCTCCTCCAGGTCATTTACAAAAATCACAATAAGGAGAGATCCCAGAACAGATCTCTGCGGACCACCACTGGTCACTATATCCCATGCAGAATACAAACCATCTATAACCACCCTTTGCCTTCTGTGGGCAAGCTAATTCAAGGTAAACATGGCACGTCTCATTGGATCCCATGCCTCCTTAATTTCTGAATAAGCCTCGCGTGGGGGACATTATCAAAAGCCATACTGAAATCCACGTATACTACCTCCATTGCCCTAACTTCATCAATGAATGTAGTTTCATTGACTGATAATTCTATCAGGTCTGTAATGCACGACATGTCCTTGAAAAAGTCATGCTGACTACCGCTAATCTGATTATGCCACACCAAAGACTCACGAGTCCTGACTCCCAGGATCATCTCCAACAACCTGTCACTGGTCAATAATTTAATGGGTTATCCCTAATCCCTTTCTTGAACAAGAAACAACATTTGCGACTTTCCCTTCTTCCAGTACTTACTTCCACCCAAGTGATGATGCAAAGATCATTATCAGAGACTCAGCAATCTCTTCCATCGTTTCCCACCACAGCAGGCTGTCTCGGTGAATTATCTAACTTAATACCTTTCAAAGCCCTGAACACACCCTTTGTCTCAATCTCATTAAGGACCTCTGCTACCTCCTCCGATTCCATGCACACGCTTCCACTACTGCCCCTCACTGTTCCTATTCTGACACGGCTCCACTTCTTGCTCTTGACATACTTTACCATGTGGTTTTCCTTAATCCACCTCACCAAGACCTTCCGAGTTTCCTAACTCTCCTAATTTTATTCTCCAGTTCCTTCCTGGCAAGCTTGTAATTACCTGGAACTCTGTAAGTATCCAGCTTTTTATTTGAACCTGTCGCGTTTTCGTGTCTTCGAATCCAGATTCTTCACATCTCTTGCACACCATGGTTCTTTTACCTTCCATTCATTCCCTGCCTCGATGGAACATGCAAATGCAGAACGCCGTGCTTCTGTCCCCTGCTCTATCTCTGCCGTGCATTTCCCTGAGAACGTCTGTTCCCGAACTGTGCTTCCAAGTTCCTGCATATTAGCATTTTAAATGCCACAAATTGTTCATAACACTAACGTTACATTGTTTATCCCCATGAGTTTAATTGAGTTTAGATTAACCAGTTTGATAAATTCTAAGGATTCCTTTTGGCCTGAGTAGTAGTAGTTCATAAACATATTAAGGAAAACTAGTATGGTATATCAACCACTGTTTACATGTGGGTCAAACAATACTTTAATTTGCATTGTCGGTGTGCTATTAGTGCCTGAATTACAGGTATGATACAGAAACAACATAACAACCATTTATCAGCATACACAGCAGTATTGGTTTCCCACATATTCGCCTGACAGTAGGTGGGGAATATTTTTACATGTGGAGTTGTAATTTGTTCAGATTACTATTCTGATTTGATGAGTCTTAAAACAGCTCTTTCTGCTGGAGGTCAGATTTACTGTTATAAAATCATTAATTGTAATTGCACATACAACGTATTGATTTGCATGTCATCTTCTTCAATATCATTGCTCACAGAGGTGTTGGGGGGAAGGAGCGAGTTGACTATTTTGCTGAAAAGCAGTTAAGAGTCAACTCTGGATATGGACCTTCCACTTAGAAATTAGAAGCTGAGGAATTGCGGGGTTAACAATTGTGGGCTTTTTCCATGACTTCTGGCATGATGGGAACAAGGGCGCTTAACAAATGGTTAACATATCATACCAATTTACTGAATGTATTACTGAATACGTAAAAGTGTTGACTTGATGGGAAAAGGCGGTTAAACAAGACGGGAAGGAATTATATAGACGTGACTTAGAATTGGCCAAACTTTGTTTAATTTTTACTTATGTCATGTTGGAAGGCATCATTCTAGGTCGTGCAGATTTTGTCAAAATGTAAACGTTGCACACATACTATTTTAGAGTGAGGCATATCAGATAGAAATAAATCAAATTGACAATTCAATACAATTTTTAAGGTTAATAGTTTTAATTTTAAAAAATTCTGAATTTATGGGAGGGATTTTAATTTAATTCACAACATTTTGTTCCTTTGACTGTAATCTAGTGGGGTTTTGGGGTTAATTTATCATTGACCAGAAAAGAAAATAAGCAGTGAAGGTTTTATTTACAAATTTCCAGCACCGTCTGACAGTCCAGTTGGTGGCAGGAAAGCGCATTTAGGTTGGACTGTCCACCGTTCCTTATTCAAATCCCGCCCTGTCCCCTTTTCCGTGAACCACTCACTCAAGGGGAAGGCCGAACCTGGTGTGATTGATATTCGAATAGACAAACAGTACCTGAAGAGTGCGGCAAGGTCGGACTGAGATTGATGGACGTGAATGGGAACAGATCGACATATTCGCTTACCAATGGATGGTCAGCTTTCCGGAATAGTTCTTTGACTGAAATCTGGTGGGGCGGGGGTTCAGGATCGGCAAGACAGTGGTTTTCTGGCAACACCTATCCACCCTCCCTTCCCCCCCCTACACACACACACACACACACACACACACACACACACACACACACACACACACACACACACACACACACACACACACACACACACACACACACACACACACACACGCGCGCGCACACACACTATTGTCACGGAGAAGTCAGTCGATGAGGCAACCCGGCCGGGAATTATAACTGAGGGTGAAATTGATATGCTGGAGCCCGGAATGGAGACTCTTCAGCCGCCTCTGGATTGTACTCAGGACCTGGATTCATTAATGAGCTGAAGCACCCAGGTGACCGGATACTTCACGGCACTGATCACGTGCTCCCTGAATTTCGACTGTGTGACCGCATAAATAATGGTGTTGGTGCAGCAGCTGAGATCCCTCAGGAAACCCCCGACGTAGTGAAAGATCCATTCAGAATCATTGAAATCGAATCCTTTTCCTGAAACCTGATAATATATGACATTTAACGTGTGCGTCATCCACAGGAGGATGAAGCTGCCGGAGAGGGTGAAGAGTAAAACCACAGACCTCCTCCTGCTCTCCATCTCCGGGTCACTGCGACTCTCCCTCTTGCTCTCACCCTTCCGCCCCTTACGGACCCGACTGGCTACTAAAATATGCCTGGCTGTCAGGGCATTGAGCAGCAGGATCCCAGCATAAGGTAGAAATGGGAATAAAAATGTATCAAACCAGTCGTATCCAACCCACCCGGAGTCAGTGAAGTAATTCTCTAAAACAGCACAGAACCAGGGTATATTGTCGATGATCATCACGTGTTGAAACGTGAAACATCGCGGAAGGTTTTTCAGACGGAACAGTACGCCGGTTGTTGTTAGAACCACAGCCGCAGTTTGCCCGGTGCAATGTTTCGTTTCCAGCTTCGTGCAGCAAATAATGACAAACCGATCAAAGGTGAAAGCGACGGTGAACCAGACAGAGCAGTCAGTGGCTGCGAATCTCAGTACATGGATAACACTGCACACAGGGGTGATGTACAGGAAATTTACCGGGAAGTAGTACACATTCAATTGAAACAATATGACCTCGGTGTCAATAGTCAGTAGATCCGCCGTTGCCATGGCAACCAGGTAGCGGGTGGTGCAGGTGGAGAGGCCGCACTTCCCCCGGGAAAGGATTACAATTGTCAGAAAATTCACTTGACAGAGAGAGAGAGAAGGAAAAGAACATCACCCAGGACTTATTCTCGGGGACGTAACACGGGATCGAGATTCAGCTGAAGATCCGGGGCTCGAGATTGTAAAATATGGAAATCAGACACGGGTTACAGTGTCCCCTGACCTGCCTTTTTTTCAATTTGGAGGTAGGACGAGCTGAGGAATCGGCGGCGAGAACACCGAGCGGCATGAACAGCAATGATCTGTGGTCTCCCGAGTCCAGTCGGTGAAGGGGCTGATTTAACTGATTTCACTGATTTAACCGTAACTGACCGCGCCTCTGGAAACTCTGCATCTGACGGGTCCAATAAAGGATCCGGAGTGGAGCCACACACACAAATTATTGGAGCAGCTGGCACGTCAGGCAGCAAGAATGGAGTTGAACAGACTCGCCGAGACCGTCCTCAGGACGAAGCCGTGCAACAATTCACGACACAAATTATTGGGGTAAATTAGGTCGTTTCCAGACAGCCGCCGAGCAGATTAGATTGGAACGTGTAGTGGTGTGTGTGTGTGTGTGTGTGTGTGTGTGTGTGTGTGTGTGTGTGTGTGTGTGTGTGTGTGTGTGTGTGTGTGTGTGTGTGTGTGTGTGTGTGTTTGTGTGTGTGTGTGTGTGTGTGTGTGTGTGTGTGTGTGTGTGTGTGTCTGTGTGTTTGTGTGTGTGTACGTCAGAAGCCAGCTAGCAAACAGCTTTATTATTTATCCCCAGCGCGGGTCTTACACAAACACACTGGACAAGGATTGTCTGAATTTGCCCTATCTGTATAACACTCCTCACACTGTATTCCTCAATGAAATTTCCCATCGTGTTTCGAACTTCAAGTCCCCAGCCAACAGTCCCTGTAAACTTCATCGGGCCAAATTTATCTCCCTACTATTAAAGTTTTTCCATTATTCACGAGGAAGAAAGATTGCCTCATCAAAAATATTAATATTAGCTCAAGATTGTTTGCTTTCTTATGTCTAATCATACACTAACATATACCATCCTTTCCTGGAGACGTCCGACCTGCATTAATAATAGCCCTCTTAATTCACACATAGACAACTCAACATCACTGATACTATCATTGCTCCACCTGACTGCCAACACACCAGTGCACTCACTGAGAACCTTATCCCTACACATTTAACCTCTTCGCTTAAGTTATCTTGTTTATGATTCGCGGCAAATGACACAGTCAATAACCCAACCGTCTCCATTTGAGTAGCAATCATTTTACCCTCATCAATCAATACTGAAACATCAGGTTCATTACGGACCGTACTACACATTTCCTTTAATGATTAGCCAAACTGCCCTAAGTTTAATATCCCTTCCAGAATAATCTCAATATGTCCTCCAGTAAAGGCTTTTCGCAATCTTCAACAATTTCCTCAGCACAGCCTGTAGCCTTTTTATTGTTGATAAGGTCACTGGGAGACTGATGCTTCTTAACTTGCCTAAACTCTTCAATTCCCTCCCTAATTTATCCTATGCACTCTTCAGTCCACCACGGTGCAGCTTTTCTCCCATGAATTCCATTTTAACAGGAATCACTTTCAATACTATTGGATGAATAATGTGACATTACATTTTATTGTTAAAATCGACATTAACCTCAACATTCAGCCCTGGCAGACGCTGATCACGTAATGCTTTAAACTCATCCCAATTTGGTTCAACAACAACAAAAACAAATCACGTCCGCCCGATTTGCCTCTTGTCCCTGATATAAATCTAAACAACGGCTTATAAAGACAGTCAAATGTCACTTCCCAATCTTTCATCACCCATAGCGTCCAACATGCTGACGACAGCCAATATGTTCTGAACTAAAACTAAATATCTCCGTGTATCAGAGTTATTATATACATATTGTGTTTCGTGGTGAGAGTTTCCTGAACACATATCACATCGGGAGCATTTCACAAGTCAGATATCATGTATTTTTATAGAGTATGGAACGTTAGAAATCATGTTTCTCGCATTCCTCTGCCATATTTTAATCCCATAATGTCGACTGGGATTCAGACACCAAACGCTTCAGAGCTTCATTTACAGCTTCCCACATAGCATCAGTTATAACAAGATACTTCTCTGCAGGTTTCAAAATACTTTCAATTTCCACAGTTTGATGTGACAACTCAGCAACAGAATTCGCCAGGTCGGTTCTAAACATCACGAAATTTATTTTATCAGGCTGTAAAGTACCGTTAATAAGAGAACTGTCATGCCGACATAGGTCCATTGATTTCACGGGTTCTTCTCCCACTGGGAAGAGAAGAAACTATCATCGTTTTGTTTAACTGTGTACAAGATCACTCTCACTGACTGACTTTCATATGAACTGACCGTCGCATGAATTCATATTTGGCGACAGGCACCTCGGCCGCTGAGAACTGGGGGAAAAAGTGGATCTGAGCAACGTCAGGCCGCGTGCACATCTGCCCCAATCTCAGCCCAACCACTTCTGCTCCTTCGCCATTTTGGAGTTGATCGATTTGCTGCAGTCGGTAGGTCGCCAGCCCGCGGTTAGTCTCTTCGGGCGGTGTTTGTTGTGGATCAGGAACAGTGTTGAGGAGCGAACTAGGAGCAAACGCAATAGGACTGATGCACCATCAATAACTCTCGGAGACGTGAGCTAAGGTAGGCTTTTATTGGCTGGAAGAAAGCACAAGCAGCAAGTGACTACCACAGAAGCAGTCAGCAGGGGGGCCGTGTCCAGACAGGTATATGTAGTTCACCACAATGACTACAACTCCCAGGCGGCTATGCGCCTCCCCAGCCCACAACCACAGTTCAACAGCTGCCGCTGAGAAAATCCAAAGACTGCCCGATTTCCCGTTATCTCGGCAATATCCTTGTATACCACCGTCCAAAACCTCCAGAACTTCTTTTTCTCTGTAGTTTTATTGCAACACTTCAGGTGCGATTAAACTAGAGTTCCATGAAAGTGCAGAGTAACTACTTCACACCAGAACTCAGCGCCTCGACTACTCGTGACCAGTACCCATCATCCTATGCAGCTACTTTCAGTGAGTTATTGTCGTTGGCGCTCCGGCTCACCTGCGAATGTTAACAGTGCCTTTTAAGATTTCTCATCCTGTCTCTCGTCCGTTCTCTTCACCACAGATTACAACTTAATTGAAACAAGTGAGTGAACCATTTGCCGATACATTTATAAACAACAGAACGCGTTAGGAGCCAGGGTTACTTGTGAGCTAATGCCAGCTGTATGGTAACGAATCACGGCCAATCGTCCCACCGAGTCCACACTGACAGCAGATACACCATCGCACTGATGTTTCATTAATGAACACCGTCCAATCGGTTCTGTCGGATCGCAATCAGAGCAAGACATTAACGAACAATTAACCGACCTATTGTGAAGGCAAATTATATCGGTAACCGCAGCCTTCAGGAACGGAGCGTCAAGTCGATCAGCTCTGAAGTCACTCTCCAGCCAAAAGGACGTCAGTCGAATCGAGGAAGGTGTCGTCTCTTTAACAGAGGCTTGGTGAATTCGGGACATGTGAGAATTATTTTATAATTCGGTACAGAAAGAATACAAATTCATGTTGAGAGAGAGAGAGAGAGAGAGAGAGAGAGAGAGAGAGAGAGAGAGAGAGAGAGAGAGAGAGAGAGAGAGAGAGAGAGAGTGAGAGAGAGAGAGAGAGAGAGAGAGAGAGAGAGAGAGAGAGAGAGAGAGAGAGAGAGAGAGAGAGAGAGATCAGCATTTCGATTGCAATTGTGGCCATTGAGGCTACGATTAATGTCTCTCTTTTTTTTCGCCTCTGTCTGAAACAACTCACCGAAACAGGTAAATATTGAGTTTACTCGACAGCACAACGAACCAAGGTGAGTTGTAGTGAGAGGTTTCATAAGTATTCCTTCAGGAAGTGTAGGGTCCGTTCTTTCACCACTTTCAACAATGGGAAGTGCGTGTTGAATCAAATGAAACATTTCAGTGGAATGCTCAGCTTGAGAGACGCCTAGTCACCCGGGCACTGCCAGCATTAAAACTCACGAGTGCTCCAGGTGAGGCTCGAACACACAGCCTCGCCATTTCTCCGCCGCGTACTGCCATATAAGTACCTCGCGCTAACTGATTGCGCCACTGGAGCCCAGTGCTGCAAACGCGTGTTTTTACATATGGAAAGAAAATTTAGAAGCCTCTTACAGATATCATAGAACATAGAACCTAAAAATATACAGCACGTGAAAAGGCCATTCGGCCCACTATGTATTGCCATACCAGCTAAAAAGCAAATCAAAGGCACTCAAACTCTAATCCCACCATCCTACCATGTCCATATACCTCGATCGTCCTTACATTCAAGTGAATATCAAATCAGTAGATGGGCACATCGTATACCACCTATAAATTTCCTGATATTGCAAGTATTGCTGGTGAAATCTCAGATGGAGACGAGAGAGCGAACAGGGGCGAGATACGCCAATGTGTGGTGTCACAGCAACAACCTTGCACTGAACGTCAGAGAGAGGAAAACAGATTATTGTGGACTTCAGGAAGGATGGAGATACCGATCCTCATCGGGGGGGCGGGGGGGGGGAATCAGAAGTGCAGAGAAGAAGCAGTTTTCAGTTCATGAGTGTTAAGATCTCTGCGGACATAACCTGGTGCCGGCATATCGATGCGGTTATAATGAAGACAAGACAGCGGCTATACAGTACTTCTGTACAGTGTCCTCTGTATGTTACTCAAAAGGGCTTCTTTGGTTGGTTAAGAGTGGGAATGTTTCTTTGTCTGATAAGCGTTTCTCTCGCAGTTGTTTAGCTTTAGACTTGCTGCTGTGGGGATTGTATTCATTTGTTCATTGTTAACCAATGAGGCTGGGAGCTTGGGGGAGGGGTGTCCCGGGTTTTCAGGAGAGGAGGGAAGGAGACGCTGAGGAAGGCGGACGTGCGCTGCTTGGTTGAACAGCGGGGTGGTCCCAAGACGTGGAGGTCGGAGAAAAGTGACGAGGGGCCGAATGGTTCGATGGTTGAGCTCCAACGATGTGCACGAAACTGACTGAACTTTGATGTTGGCGCCTTTTACTTTTTTACTTTTTCTTTTCTTTCATATATATATATATATATACCTAAAGGTTCCAGGAAGCGAGGGGCGAGTTTCTTAGGCTCGTTTTTGAGAAGGAAGTCTTTGCATGAAAGCCACACCATCTGCCCAGGTCGATACTCAGGCGCAGGATTCTGGGGATTGCGCAGATTTATAGGGATGCTTTCGAAATTCTGAGATCTCACAGAGTTTTGGTGTCTGCGGATTTGGAGTTATGATGTGTCTAAATTTTGCATCATTCACAGATACTTTCATAATAGATATACTTTTAATGTCTAAAAAGTATTCTGGTTATTTCATGGTGGCGGCGGCAATTTGGTGATCGGTTTGAAGTGATCCTTGCTCTGGTAAAATCTAATGTGCATGTGTGCATGTCAACGGGATTGTGGTGCAGACTGAAATTCGGATTGCGCCAGTATAGGGGTGCGAGGTTGCATATGTGACTCCACGCAGATTTTCTGTACAACCATACTTTTGTGTAGTGGTTGATCTCCAAATGCATTCTGGGGCTTATGTGAATTTTTATTGCAGAGGCCGGCATTTTCTGAATTCTTTAAAATGATTCGCATTCTGAGATTATGCTTGGGACGTGTCAGATTGATAAGGGTGCGCGCCGATTTGGGGATAGAGCAGATTCAGGACGTCACCTACAAATTTGCGAGGCAGTTATTTACGCAGTCATCATGTGTAATACCCGAAATGATTATTTTCTGGGACTACGTAAAACGCATTTGAGGTTCCCAGCGGGTTTGATGCACACGTGGATTTTGGGAGTGCTCTTTCTTGAAGATGTGTGCGTATTTGGGGTACACATGGGTTTGAGATGCCCATGAGATTTTTCCGAGAAAGATGCATTCGAAACAGTTGAGAAAATGGCAGCCTCGACGTCAACAATCCGCACTCAAAACATTCGTGTGCAAATCTTGATCCGCCAACACACCCAGATCTATGTGTATCCCCAGATACGTGTGCACGGCCATATTTGACACTAAATTTCGAGTGATGTCTAAGTTTCTTTCTGAAATCTCACCGGCGGTTGTTTTTTTCGACTTCTCTTAAATTGCACTAATTTCTAAAAGCGCAGCGCAGTACCTTAAAAAGTAAGTTTTAAATATGTTGCAGTATTGATTAAGAATTAGACCAATAGTCTGTAAAGTTGCCCAGCGCTCAGGATTATCGGAATTTACTTTAGCAGAGGCTTTGCTTCGATAAATCAAAACAGCCCGCCGTGAATCCACAAAACATGTGCATATCACCAAATCAGTGCGCACTCCAAACACACTGACACACCACATATATAATAGACAATTCCAAAGCAGAATTCATGTCCAACAGTTCAGAATATGGCTGTTCCAACATTTAAAATTCGCACCACCCGAAAATATGATTTTAACTGTTGATTGGTAAACAAACAGCCCCCGGAATATACGAACAGCACAACATCTAATTACGTCCCCGTAATTGACTACAGACCCCTAAATTGGCGCGTATCCCCAAATCCTTGTGCGTATTTGCTGCCAAACCCTAAATCTATGCACACCCAAATTCAGCGCTCACCACATATATTTGTGGATCAATTTTAAATCCGTGCGTATTCCCAAATCCAAGTTCACACCATAGCAGTGTGCACCCCTTATTCTCCGAAAATGCCCATTATCTGCACGACCCAATTCAGTGCGCACACCAAAACCGCTGACATCCTGACATGAAGTTTAGAATCCTTTCAAGAATTCATTCCTCGAAATTAAAATAAGCACACAGCCCAAAATTAATGTGCAACTTCAAATCCGCCAACAAGCCTACATCTTTATCTCACCACAAATCCGTGTTTCCATGTGCACAGTCCCAACTCCATGTACACCTCAAATATGGGCACCACATCAACTAGGAGCGCACCCTAAAATTCATGCGAATATCATACCCGCGGAGAAAACCACTTGCACATTAGATTATCCTAGAGGAAGTATCATTTAAAATAATTCACGTCAAATTTCAAATTAAATTCATTATTCACATGATCGAAATGAAACAACTTTGAGATTCGGCACTCTTTCAAACCGCAGTCACCGCAAATAAGTGAGAAATCCGTGCGCATCTCCAAATGCAAATGCATCCCCACAACTTCAAAACCGTGGACGCACACGCACTAATTAGATTATCTCAAAAGAAAGAAAATAGACAAAATCTGTGTATAACGAGCCCCACAAATGAATGTGGGGTTTTCAGCGTGTCTGGGCTGCGCATGGTGATGCGCACCAATTTGACGATGCACATGGATTTGGTGATGCGCACCAATTTGACGATGCACATGGATTTGGTGATGCGCACCAATTTGACGATGCACATGGATTTGGTGATGCGCACCAATTTGACGATGCACATGGATCTGGTGATGCGCACCAATTTGACGATGCACATGGATTTGGTGATGAGCACCAATTTGACGATGCACATGGATTTGGTGACGCGCACCAATTTGACGATGCACATGGATTTGGTGATGAGCACCAATTTGACGATGCACATGGATTTGGTGATGCGCACCAATTTGACGATGCACTTGAGCATGGTGATGTACGCTGATTTGGGTTGCCTTTTTCAGTCATGGGACACAGATAGATTTGCTGAGTTGGATCAAAATTTGCGTCCGGATTATTAATATCGAGGCTGCCATTTTTTTCCATTGTATTTTATTGATTGTTTCTCCGGGAAAATCTGATGAACAAGTGGCGGAGTCCGCGGGTTCAGGGTGTGCACTGAACTTACGATTGCGCAATTTTATTTCTTGTCGATGAATATGGGTTGCACACGGTCTTGTGGTTCATGTGGATGTGGGGTTATGCCTGGATTTCGGAGTGTTCTCTAATAAAGGGTTGCAAACTGAATTAGGGGAGTGCTCCGATATCGGGGTGCGCACCTTCTTAGGGAGAGCAAATTTAGGGTAGAGTCTCCACGTTTTTGTGAGTGCATATCGATTTGGTGACGTGGTGGTTTTTACCAGACAGACATTTTCTGTTAACAATGATTGGGTCTTCTAATATGCCTGTGGTATTTGAGGATGTGCGCAGATGTGGGGCTGCAGGATTAGTGTTCCGGATTTTAGTGTAGTCTTGAATACGGGGCTGCCCACGGATTTGGGTTGAGCGGTGTGTCGCCGATCTGCAAAAGGACTTTGGCGCACACATGGCTTGCTAACCACGAGACGGTCATTTTCTGTATTGATTGAATATTCCTTATGCCTCTCGGGTGTCAGAGAGTTTGGGGTGCGCACCGAATTTGTGTTTGCGCAGATTTAGGGCTGCTTCGACATATATGGGTGGCAACCGATTTGCGATGCGAACGGATTTAGTGAAATCAGCGGATTTGGTGATGTACACGGTCTTCGATGCTCCCGGATTTGGGGTCCTGACAAATCTCACGGTTGTTTAATTGATAGATACTTTATTAATAAATACACTTCCAGTTTTCTACTCTGCTCTTGCTATGATTTTTAAGTTGGAAGTTGCTACTTTCTGAACTATTTGAAATGATTTCTCCTCTCGGATAACCTAATCTGTAAGTGGGAGGAGTTGACAGGTTCGGAGTGCGCACCCATTTGGGTGTGCTTACGGATTTGGGAGTACACGTGGATTTTGGTTGTCGGAGGAATTGGTTATAATGCCAAAATTGAAATTGCTTATTTTACAGATACTCGGATAAATAATGCACTTTAACGTTGTTCTTGCTATTTTTTTAAAGTGGATTGAGCTATCTTCTGAAATGTTTGAAATGTTTCTCTCTCTAGGATAAACAATTGTACATATAGGCGCGGACTCGGATTTGGGGGTTCTCAGAGATTTTGACATGTGCGCGGCGAGTTTGGGTACACACGGATTTGGGTATGTCGGTGTATTGGGGGGGCTTGACGAATTACAATGTTGTTTCACTTATATATACTTTAATAATAGTGTTCGGAAGTTTGTTTTAGATTTTTGAATGCGAAGCTATTTTGTGAACTGTTTGACCGGACTCGTGATTTCGGATAATCCAGCGTACATGTGGGTTTGTCGTCAGAATTGGGGTTCATGTGGATTTAGGTCGAGCTCTTACTCGGTCATGCCCACAGATTTATGGTTGAATACGGACTTGGGAATGTGCGCAGATTTAGGCGTCTGTTGTCTAATATGGCGGTGAACAGTTTACACCCAGATCTGTGTGTGTCAAACTATCTGGAATTGCAGATGCATTTTGAGATTCGTGCGGATTTTAAGGTCGAAGCAGTCATTTTCTGATCGATTTGAAATGATTCCCTCTGAGATAATCTATTATGCATGTTGGAGAAACAGTGTGTATGGAGAGAGCACTGATTTTTGGGATTATGCAGATTTAGGGCGGTGTCGGCAAATATGCCCTCGCACACCAGTCTGGGGATGTGAACAGATTTAGTGATGTGTCCGACAATGTAGAGGTGCACATTTATTTGTAACGCTCATTGATGAGCGAGGAGCGTGCAAGCCAGTATGTGAATGTTTACTGGTTTTGGCAAATATATCCTCACACACTACTCTGAGGATGCGAACAGATTCAGTGATTTGGATTGTTAGATATCTGAAGGTTGTTACATTCAGAGGTAATTTCAGAACCAATGCTCCCTGAAATTTTCACCTGTGTTCTTGTAACTTTATGCTGGAGGCAGCCATCTTGTGAACTGCTCGAAAATTTTCTTGCCCTGTGATACTGCATGGTGCGTGTAGGGGTGTCAGCGGATTTGCGATGCCCATTAAATTGAACATTAACACAGAGTTAAGGCAAAATATTCAAACATATAATGCCTTTGATGGCTGGATCTCAGAAGAATGAGGGGGACGGATGTTGTTTTTGGAAATGATTGAATGTTTAAAAGCATCGATAAAGTAGATGTGGAGAGAAGGTTCCCCGTGGCGGGACAGTCAATACCAGCGGACCCACATCGGAATGGCGGTCCGTCCTTTCAGAACGGAGATTGGGAGTGTTAGGTACACGTAAATGTGTGTGATAAAACCATCAGCAGCAATAGAACAGACCTAGAGTCTGCTTTTGCTGTTAACAAACATTATTCAATTAGAAACCACATAATATAGCATCGTAAACCAGGTAAATCGAAAGTTAGCAGAGTTATGCTGATATAGGCGAATAAAATAAAGTTCCAAAACTCATTCAAGTTCGGCTGGCAAGAGTTACAGTCTGACGATGGTCTGTGAGAAAGTTCAGTTTAATCCACAGAACAGAGGAGTTTGTAATCTGAATAAACAGAGGTCGTCGGTCTTGCCGTTCTCCTCTGAATTCTTCAAGTTAGTCAAATGTGACTCCCCTAAGGGTACCGACTTCAGTGGAAAATCTACTAACCCAGGCCAGGGTTAAACACACCGGGAGTTTGCACAGCGTGACCCTTGCACTTGATCACTTGATCGATCCTCAAAATACCCTCGCGTGCACTTGAAGAGTTCATCCAGTGTCTCCTTCGTCACCGGCCTCTGTGAGTCTCTTCTGTTTGTCTGCCAGAAAGACAGTCGACCTCACACACGCTGAACATCAGCTGTCCATCATGTAACTCCTCCTATCTCTCCATAGCAACTCGGGCAGCAGCAGAAGACTCCGTCTCTCTCTCTCTCTCTCTCTCTCTCTCTCTCTCTCTCTCTCTCTCTCTCTCTCTCTCTCTCTCTCTCTCTCTCTCTCTCTCTCTGTCCTGAAAGGCATAGTACATAGCGAATGAAGCTTAAGATCCCATCAAAGGAGGAATTTATTTCCTCACAGTATGGTAAGTCAGTGGAATGGGTAGCACAGGCGGCTGTGGAGTTTGAATTTAGATATATTGAAGTCAGAGGTTGACAGATTCTTAATTACTCAAGACATGAAGGAATATGGTGAAAAGGCAAGAGATTGTGGCTGATGGGGACCTGGATCAGACATGATGAAATGGCGCAGCAGACTCGATGGCCTAATTCTGCTCCGATATCTCATGGTCTGATTTGAGGTTTCTGTGTTGCCGGGTATCAGCGTCTCAGTGGATCTGACCTGGTGGGACCAACCGAGAGTGGGGGAGAGGGAGAGGCTGACAGAAACGGAGGAGAGGAATAGTAGGATAAGTAGGAACAAGTGAAAGGGGTAGTGGTGCACAGTAGGGGGGAGTCACGGAGTCGGGGTAGGTTTTAGCGGATGGATGGGGTAATATAAACCTGTTCTGATGTCGGAGAGGGAGGAGATGACAGAGTCATAGAAGGGTGTAGTGAGTAAGTACAGGAGTTGGAAAGTCACTATGCAGTTGAAAAAGACGTTCGAGAGGGGCACCAGATTCGGCTCTGCTCGCCCCTTCTCTTCTGTGACCTATGACCCGAAGTCCGATGTGAGAATCATCAGTCAGATGACTGAACACTCGCCGGTCCCCGGGTTCCGAATGTCTACCTGCTGGGCCACTGGAAACCTTTGCCACCACCAGGCTGGACTGTTCAAGGACTCGGTGGTGAGGAAGCTCATAAAAGGTTCGCATTCATTTCCCAGGCAAGGATTTAATTTTAAGGCTCTGCTGAGGCCTCATTTGGAGTGTGCTTCCCTGTAACGTTCACTTTAAGACTCGGACTGACAGTTTCTTCCTCTCACAATCCTTCCTGGAAAGTTTGTAATTCAAGCGCTCGTGCTGAGCACTCAGTGCTCAACCGTAGGAAATCCATTTCCAGCGCTGTTGGTTGTGATCCGACACCTCCCAGTATTCTCATGAGACAGCGCCTGGGCTCCAACTTCGCAGCTACATCTTTACCAGAAAACAGCCTGGCCGAATCCACACTTGCCAGATCACTCCTGCCGCCAAGAAAGCCTTCATTCAATTTAGAACTAAACCCGAGGTCATAAATACCCCTTTCCATAATCACCTTGAATCTAATGGCAATATCATCCCTTTAAGACTCGGACTGCTACGGGATGCAAAGTGGTCGCCTGCACAAACTATTGTCCCCTGCCTTGTTCCATTCCGCAGGAGGAGATCCAGTATTGCACTCGCTAGTTGGAAATATCTACATACTGATTAAGGAAACTTTCTTGAAACCATTTGAGAAACTACTCCACTGGTCCTTTCACGGAATGGGGCTCACAGTGAATATCTGTTAAAATATCACAAACTTATGTTTCTCTACAGATTTGTTCCTCTGAATCCCCGGCACTATTAGGTGATTGATAATATGGCCCCATGGTCGAGTTCGTACCTTTCTTATTCCTCAGTTCCGTCCAAAAATCCTCACCTAGACGTGTTCCCCGGTCTGTCCTGACTGAACACCGCCGTGACATTTTCCCTAACTGCAAAGCTGCCCCTTATATTTGCATTGTGTGCTCATTAGCACGACTCAAACAGCCGAATCCCGGAGTATTAAGCTAACGGTCCTGGCCCTCCTGCAACAAAGTCTCACTATTGGCTACAATGCCATACTTCCAGAATTTGACTCCCGCCCTGAGCTCATCTGCCTTTCGTACAAAACTTTCTGCATTGAAACGTAGGCAGCTCAGAACGTGAGTCCCAGCTGGCTCAACATTTTTCATCTTGACTTCGTCGGAGGCCTTAACGACATCTGTTCCAACAAGTTTTCTTCTATCTGTGATGGCATTACGGGTTTCATCCCCCTGTATCTCTAGTTTAATGCCCACCCCTCCTATGTTTCATGGCAAATATTCTTGCTGAGATATTATTTCAACTCAAGTTGATGTGTAAACTGAGAGAGATTCTCGCTGGCAGAGGAAGTGAAGGAGCTGAGCACGGCGGGGTGGTGTGGCGTGACCTCCGGGCAGGAGTCTGTGCTGCCCCCCAGTGTTCGCTTGGCTGAAGATAGGCTTTGTTGTGGTCGAAGGCAGATATCACTGTTATTCATTTGACGAAGGCCTCATACTGCGTTGGTATTTTTTCTGTTTTATACATATTTTTGTGCCTTCTGCCGTGTTTAAATGCTGATATCGTGTTTTGCACCATGTTTCTGGAGTAACGCTGTCACCTTTGGCTGTACTCATGGATGTTCATGTGTCGTCCTGACTTGTGAGGCATACCTTGACTTGGTCATTTGAACCCGTCTATCCCGCCCAGAGGCATACAATCTGGTGTGCCTGTTATTGAGCTGCATGGCCACAGGAGGACGCTGTACTGGGACTGGATATTTAACCCCTTTGAATCTCCGGACCGTCACCAAGCTTCCAGCGAACTGAACATTCGGTCTAGATTCCTCCCAATATGACCTGACAGAGAGGCATCGTGTAACGACAAGATGATGAGAGACATTGATCGTGTGGATAGTCAGAGGCTTTTTTCCCGGGGCTGAAATGGTTGCCCCTTGAGGACACAGATTGAAAGTGCTGGGTTGTCGGTAGAGAGGAGATGTCAGGTGTAAGTGTTTCACTCAGAGAGTGGTGAGTGTGTGGAATGGGCTGCCGGCAACGGTGGTGGAGGCGGATACGATAGGGTCTTTTAAGGGACTTTTGGATAGGTACATGGCACTTAGAGAAATAGAAAATTTTTGTATGAAAAATAGAAAAGTTTGTGTCTGGTACAGACACAGAGTGAATTCCCTGTTCCCCTTTCCTTCACACATTCACCGTTCAGATATTGTTTAGTTCAACTGCAACTCCCCAGCTCAAAACCCGCACAGCCACATCACACACTACCCAGGACAATACCTGATCTAAACCCCCTTCGTCCTCCGCTCTCCCCTCACAGCAATTTCCAGAACTCCGCCGTCCCAGTCGTCTGGAATTCTGTCCCGGAAACTGTGAGTGCGCGTGACGGGATGTGGATTATTCAGCGCGCACGTGCTCCCAGTTTTAATCAGCGTCTCCACATCCCGGGCGGGTGTCCGTCCCACTGCAACGGGATGATATACACCCCCATCGGGAAACCACAGTCGGCAGCACCGTTATCGAGCCACAGGTTGTGTTGAGAAAACAAGGGGCTGGTGAAGGACTCAGGCAGAATCGGAGATTGAGAACAGATGGGGCAGATAGAATACAGTGCCGGGAATCGTTTGGTCCTGCAATTTGAAAATAAGATAAATAAAAACATCGATTATTTTCTAGATGGAGATGATTTATTTTTTGACGCAGGCAAACTGCTTATTTTCTATTCCTTAACAGAATAGTCCGGGACAATCTCAACCCGGCCCAATAATCCTCTCATAACAGGTGTCTAAACAAAGTTCTGAACCACATTTCTACTTAGAATGTATAAATTGCCTCTCTGACATTAACAAATGGGTGATTAATCCTTAATTAATATTTCTGAAATCAAAAAATGCATTTCAAAAGATATGGATCTAATCTGAATCGGAGTAGCTTCAATGTACAAAAATTTGTAGCACCTGTAAAAAGTTTAAGGTTTTTGAGTATTTCCATGATTGAGCATTTTGGGTCACTTTAGGAAAATTCATCAAATTTCGGCTGAGAATGGCATTTGTGTGTTTTTACTGCTGTCACATGTCAAAACGGGTCAAATATATCCGGCATAGTGTGTAAGGGTTAAAAACAGTCTGCGGTGCAGAGGGATTTGGGAGACTTCGTGCAGCTTTCCCAGAAGTTTAACCTGCAGCTTGAGCCGGTGGTGAGGAAGGCAAATGAGATGACAGCATTCATTTCGAGAGGACTGGGACGTAAACGCAAGGACGTCATTCTCAGGTTCAATACGTCACTGGTGAGGCCATATTTGGAATTCTGTGAGCAGGTCTCGATCGCTTATCTCACAGGGGATGTGAGACATTGGAGAGGATTCACGGGAATGATAACGGAATTGGACGTAGTATTATAGGAGGAGTATTTGACAGCTCCGGGAGACAGAACACCCACAAACAGCGATTCAGGAAAAGCTTCTTCCCATTCCCATGATGTTTCAAAGCATCAGCAAAAACTCGACATATTTACGGTTATAATACTTTTTGCATCTTACATCAATTCTACATTTTTGCGCCTTACTGATACTTCAAAAGAACAAATTCCAGGCGTTATAAGTTTCAGATAATAAATGAAATAGCGATTCCTGAGGAAAACATCCGATGCGAGTGGACAGGACACTTGGCCCGTTGGTCTTCACCAGTCAGACTGAGTACAGGATTCGGGAGGTCATGTTGCCGTGGTACAAGAGGGGCACAGACAGATGGAATGCGCACAGACTTTCACCCAGGGTTGGGTTATCGAGAACCAGACGCCACAGGATTGAGGTGAGAGTGATTGGAAAGCAGAAATAGAGTGGGAGAGATCAGGGAGACGGAGGGTTCAGGGAGAACTGGGAGGGGAGAGAGAGTGTCTGGGGGAGCGAAGGGGAGAGAGATGTAAGCGGTTTGCAGAGGAAGAAGGGAAAGAGCGGGCGGAGAACGTTCGAGGAAATAAGGGGAGGTGAGGGGCCAGAGAAATGTAGAGGGAGCGGGGAAGAGCTAGACGGGGAACTGGCGAGAGAGGAGGGGATAGACGGCGATAGGGAATTGTCGGTGTCTGGTGGGGAGAATATGATGGCAACAAGAGGAGATGGAGTAGGAGGGAGGGGCAGAGAATGCTGGGAGGGAATTTGAAAGGATTTAGGAGTGAGAGTGAAGGGGAGAGAAGGAGGAGAAAATGGGGGTAGTCACTTGATTCATGTCTCCTCCACTGGCTGTTGACAGAGACCTTGGATCTGTTCAGGAATATCTGGGAACAAAGGTGCCGACTTCTCGCAGATGAACGGCCAATCACCATCACACATGATACTCCTTACGCACTGTCTGCAGACGGGCGTTCCAGAGGACGTCTTGTACAGGAGGCTCCGGCCCACTTTACTATCCAGGAGAGTTAAACAATTTCAACAGAGACAAAACTGCTTCAGTAGAGGACATGAGCGGAGTCCGTCCCCAAGCTAATCCCATGAATTCGCTCTCTCCTAATTGCCTGTGTGAGCTCTCAAACTCATTGCACTCACCCACTCTCTCCCCACGGCCCCGCGCCGGTACTCAGAAAAATACCACGGTCCCAATGTCTCCCCACAATCCTGTGTCAGTCCCCAAACTAATCGTACTGACCCAATGTCTCCCCACAGCTCCATATACCCCAAACTAATTCCACCGAACCGCTTTCTCACCACAGTCCCCTTTCAGTCTCCATACGGATCGAACAGGCCCACCCTCCCCCCCCCATCTGCTTCAGTCCCCGAACAAACCCTGCTGTCCCACCGTCTCCCCACAGACCTATGTCTGTCCGAAATGAATCCCACTGTTCCACACTCTTCCCTCAGCCCTGTGTGGTTCCAGGTTCATCTCGGTGCCCCTTCCTCTACCCAGAGCTTCGTGTCTGTCTCCTGACATATCCCACAACACCGCGCTCTCCCCAGAACCTCTGGTCCGCCTCCACACTTATACCACTGGCACCCTCTCCCCCACGTCCTTGCGTCAGTTCGGAAACTAAATCCGTTATACAAATGTGTTCCATCGCATTGTATTGGTCTCCAAACTAATCCAGATTTCCTACTCTAGCCGCTCAGAGCCATGTCACTCACCTAACTATTCCCACTGTTGCTCCCTCTCCTCACAGCCCGGCGACTAACTTCAAAATAATCCCGGTGCACCGCGCTGTCCTCACCCACATGCGTCATTACCAAAATAATCTCTGTCACCGTTCTCTTCCCACTGCCCGCTGGCAGTTTCCGAAATATTCCCACTGCCCTGTCCTTCCCCGACATACACCTGTCGGCCCCAAAATATTCCCATGTGTCTCAACTAGAAAGGGGAGGAGGAAAGAGAAGGGAGCGATAGTTGTAGGGGATTCTATAGTCAGGGGGGCAGATAGGAGATTTTGTGGGGCAGATCAGCAGTCTCGGATGGTATGTTGCCTCCCTGGTGCCAGGGTCCGGGACATCTCAGATCGGGTGCAGGCTATTCTTGAGAAAGAGGGCATGAACCCAGATATAGTTGTCCATGTAGGGACCAACGATGTAGGTAAGGTTAGTGAGGGGGTCCTGCTTAGAGAGTTCAGGGAGTTAGGAGTGAAGCTGAAAGGCAGGACCTCCAGGGTGACAATCTCGGGATTGCTACCTGTGCCACGTGCGAGTGAGACGAAGAATAGAATGATTATGTACATTAATACGAGGCTGAGAGCATGGTGCAGGAAGGAAGGGTTCAGGTTTTTGGATAATTGGTCTTTCTTCCAGGGACATTGGGATCTGTTTCGAAGGGACGGTCTACATCTGAACCGGAGGGGTACCAACATTCTTGCAGGAGTGTTTGCCAGTGCTGCTCGGGGGGGTTTAAACTAGATGTGCAGGGGGCAGGGATCAAGATCCAGAAGGTTGGTCAGAAGGAGCATTGGGTTAAATGTGTAGAAGGTTTGGGTGATCTTGAGAAGGTCATCAAAATTCAGGGTGCAATTAGCCCGATGGAAGTTCAAGGAGCAGGGTTTGGTACAGTAGACAGTGTTTTAAGTAAAGAGAGGTGGAATGGGCTCAGAATTCTATACTTGAATGCGCGTAGTGTCAGAAATAAGACAGATGAGCTTGAAGCTCAGATGAAAATGGGGAACTACGGTATTGTTGGGATAACGGAGACATGGCTGCAAGGGGATCAGGCCTGGGAATTGAGTGTACCAGGGTATACGTGCTATCGTAGAGACAGAAATATGGGAAGAAGGGGTGGGGTGGCCCTGTTGGTGAGGAATGAGATTCAGTCCTTAGCAAGAGGTGACTTGGGAACAGGGGACGTAGAGTCTGTGTGGATTGAGCTGAGGAACAGTAAGGGTAAAAAGACCCTAATGGGTGTTGTGTACAGGCCCCCAAACAGTAGCGTGGATATTGGGTACAAGTTGATTAGGGAGTTAACATTGGCATGTGCTAAAGGTAATGCATTCGTTAAGGGAGATTTCAATATGCAGGTGAACTGGGAGAATCAGGTAGGTGCTGGACCCCAGGATAGGGAGTTTGTGGAGTGTCTAAGGGATGTATTTTTGTAACAGCTTGTGCTTGAGCCAACCAACAACGAGATTATTTTGGACTTGGTGATGTGTAATGAACAGGAATTGATAAGTGATCTTGAAGTAAAGGAGCCATTAGGAAGTAGTGATCATAACATGATAAGTTTCTATCTACAATTTGAAAGGGATAAGGACAGATGAGAGGTTTCAGTGTTGCAATTAAATAAAGTAGACTATGGAGCCATGAGGGAAGAGCTGGCCAAAGTTAAATAGGCGGATGCCCTGGCAGGAAAGACAGTGGACCAGCAGTGGCAGATATTCTTGGGCATAATACAAAAGATGCAAAAGCAGTTCATTCCAATGAGAAGGAAGGATTCAAAGAGGGGGAAGGGGCCACAGTAGTTGACAAAGGAAGTCAGAGATTGTATAGCATTAAAGAAAAAGAAGTATGACAGGGCTAAGATGAGTGGGAATACAGATGATTGGGAAAGATTTAAGGAACAGCAGATCTTAACTAAAAAAGCAATACGGAGAGTCTAGCCAGGAATATAAAAGGGGATAGCAAAAGCTTTTTTAGCTATGTGAAGAGAAAGAAGATAGTTAAGAACAATGTTGGCCCCTTGAAGAATGAATTGGGAGAAATTGTTATTGGTAACAGGGAAATGGCAACAGAATTTAATGCGTACTTTAGATCTGTCTTCACCAGATCTCCCAGATGTATGAATGGGCCAGGGTCATAAGATATCAGAGGAATTGAGAGAGATTGACATTAGGAAAGAAACTGTGATGAGTAGACTGGTAGGACTGAAGTTTAATATATCCCCGGGTCCAGATGGTCTGCATCCGAGGATTCTAAATGAGGTGGCTCAGGAAATTACGGATGCATTGGTAATCATTTTCCAATGTTCCTTAGATTCAGGATCAGTTCCTGAATATTGGAGAGTGGCTAATGTTATCCCACTTTTCAAGAAGGGAGGGAAGGAAAAAACGGAGAACTATCGCCCTGTTAGCCTAACTTCAGTCGTGGGGAAGATGCTTGAGTCCATTATTAAGGACGAAATAGTGGCACATCTTGATGGCAGAAATAGGATTAGACCAAGCCAGCATGGATTTACCAAGGGCAAATCATGCTTGACTAATCTATTTGAGTTTTTTGAGGGTGTAACAAGAATGTTAGACGAGGGTAAGCCAGTGGATGTTGTGTACCTAGATTTTCAGAAGGCATTCTATAAGGTGCCGCATAGGAGATTGGTGAGTAAAATCAGAGCTCATGGCATTGGGGGCAGGGTTTCAACATGGATAGAAAACTGGTTGGCAGATAGAAAGCAATGGGTAGCAGTGAATGGGTGTTTCTCGGACTGGCTGAAGGTGACTAGTGGGGTACCACAGGGCTCTGTATTGGGACCACAGCTCTTTACGATGTATGTCAACGATTTAGATTAGGGCATTGAAAACTATATCAGCAAGTTTGCTGACGATACTAAATTGGGTGGCAGTGTGACATGCGAAGAGAACGTTAGGAGAATACAAGGACTCGGATAGGCTGGGTGAGTGGGCAGATACTTGGCAGATGTCATTCAATGTGAATAAATGTGAAGTTATCCACTTTGGAAGCAGGAACAAGAGGGCAGAGTATTGTCGGAACGGTGTCGAGTTAGGTAAGGGAGAAATGCAAAAAGACCAATGGGTCCTAGTTCACCAGTCAATGAAGGTGAATGAGCAAGTGCAAAAGGCAGTGAAGAGGGCAAATGGAATGTTGTCCTTTGTTACAAGTGGAATTGAATACAAGAGCAAGAATGTCCTTTTGCATTTGTACAGGGCCCTGGTGGGACCACACCTGGAATATTGTGTACAATTTTGGTCTCCAGGTTTAAGGAAGGACATTCTGGCAATTGAGGAAGTGCAGCGTAGATTCACTAGGTTGATTCCTGGGATGGCAGGGTTGTCTTACGCAGAGAGATTGGAGAGATTGGGCTTGTACACGCTGGAAATGAGGAGATTGAGAGGGGATCTGATTGAAACGTTTAAGATAATTAAAGGATTTGATAGGATTGAGGCAGGAAATATGTTCCAGTTGTTGGGAGAGTCCAGTACCAGAGGGCATTGATTGAGAACAAGAGGTCAGTTATTTAAAACAGAGTTGAGGAAGAGCTTCTTCTCCCAGAGAGTTGTGGAGGTCTGGAATGCACTGCCTCGGAAGACGGTGGAGGCCAATTATCTGGTTTCTTTCAAGAAGGAGCTAAATAGATATCTGATGGATACGGGAATCAAGGGATATGGGGACAAGGCAGGGACTGGGTATTGATAGTGAATGATCAGCCATGATCTCAGAATGGCGGTGCAGACTCGAGGGGCCGAATGGTCTACTTCTGCACCTATTGTCTATTGTCTATTGTCTAACCCTACCCCCTACCCACGTACAGTCTACAAAAAAATCACAATGCCCCTCCCTATTACGTCAAACCTACTTCAGTCCGTAAACTAATCACATTTTCTCCTGTGAGGACGATGTCAATAACCAATCTTCATCCCACAGATTAGTTAAAATCTCACCCGTTTTCACGTTTTCCAATCCAGTAAGCAAGTTTGCTGTCCAGATGATTGTGGAATACAAAGCTCTGTGAAGTAAAATGTACTAGATTAATGCCTAGAATCGAAGAATATCTACGGAGCTTCTCTCAGCTGATTACAACAGCAATCTGGGATGGTTCTGCTGGAAGCAGCTTCACTCTGTGTCTGACACCTGGGGTGTGTGATGGGACGGTGTGGAGGGAGATTCACTCTGTGCCTGATGCCGGGAGTGTGTGATGGGACGGTGTGGAGGGAAATTCACTCTGTGTCTGACCTCGGGAGTGTATGATGGGATGGCGTGGAGGGAGATTCACTCTGTGCCTGATGCCGGGAGTGTGTGATGGGACGGCGTGGAGGGAGATTCACTCTGTGTCTGACCCCGCGAGTGTGTGATGGGACGATGTGGAGGAGAATTCACTCTGTTTCTGACCCTGCGGGTGTGTGATGGGATGATGTGGAGAGAGATTCACTCTGTGTCTGACCCCGGGAGTGTGTGATGGGACGATGTGGAGGGAGATTCAGTCTGTGTCTGACCCCGGGAGTGTGTGATGGGACCGTGTAGAGGAATAATCGCTCTGTGTCTGACCACGGGAGTGTGTGATGGGATGACGTGGAGGGAGATTCACTCTGTGTCTGACCCCGGGAGTGTGTGATGGGACAGTGTGTAGGGAGATTCACTCTGTGTCTGACCCCGGGAGTGTGTAATGGGACGGTGTGGAGGGAGATTCTCTCTGTGTCTGACCCCGGGAGTGTGTGATGGGATGACGTGGAGGGAGATTCACTCTGTGTTTGATCCCGGGAGTGTGTGATGGGATGGTGTGGAGGGAGATTCACACTGTGCCTGACCCCGGGAGTGTGCGATGGGAAGGTGTGGATGGAGATTCACTCTGTGTCTGACCCCGGGAGTGTGTGATGGGACGGTGTGGAGGGAGATTCACTCTGTGTCTGACCCCGGGAGTGTGTGATGATTACTGTGTTACTGTTGGATCTTCTCGTGCTGTGACTCATACCGCTTCATCATTTGAATTGATTTCCAGCAGCCTTGAATCACGGTTTGAACATTCTTGCTTCGCTTTTTGGAAAGATGTATAAATCGTGGATACGTAATAACACCGGTCTTTATTTGTGGCCCAGTCCTTGGAACACGTTTGCTCTGAAAATCAGGAACAAGGAACAGTGACAGAAAGAGTGAATCTCCCTTCACACTTCCCCATCACACACACACGGCGTGACACACAGAGTGAAATTCCCTGCCCGCTGTCCCATCTCGCACACCTGCGGTCAGGGACAGAGTGAATTTCCCTCCACACCATCCATCACACACTCCCAAGGGTCAAGAAATAGTCTGATTAGAACATAGAACATAGATTAATACAGGACAATACAGACCGTATGGCCCTCAATGCTGTGCCAACACTTAATCCCTTCCTCCCATATATCCCCCTACTTTAATTTTCTCCATATAACTGTCTGGTAGTCTCTTAAATGTCACTAGTGTATCTGCCTCCACCACTGACTCAGGCAGTGCATTCCCACACCAACCGCTCTCTGAGTGAAAAATAATTCGTCGAATATCCCCGGTGAAACTTCTTCCCCTTATCTTAAATCCATGTTCTCTCGTGTTGAGCAATGGTACCCTGGGGAATAGGCGCTGGCTGCCACTCTATCTATTCCACTTAATTTCTTGCATACCTCTATCATGTCTCCTCTCCAGACACGCGTCACCGGTCCCTGTGTCAGACACACACTTGACCCCACCCCCAAAGTCTGTCACCCAACTCCCCCTTCCAGCCATAGCTACTCATCGCACGCACACTGTGTCAAACACCGAGTCCCATCATACATACACGAGGTGAGACAGCGATTTAAGATCCCTGCACCGTCCGATCAGACACTAACACGGTCAGACGCAGATTGAATCTCCCTCCCCACGGACCCATCATAAACTCCAGGCGTCAGACGTTGAGTGAAGCTCAATGCAGACTGCCTTTTATAAACGCCCGGGGTCAGACGTGGAGTGAAGCTCCGTGCACACTGCCTTTTATAAACGCCCGGGATCAGACGTGGAGTGAAGCTCCGTGCACACTGCCTTTTATAAACACTCCAGGCGTCAGACGTGGAGTGAAGCTCCGTGCACACAGCCTTTTATAAACACTCCAGGCGTCAGACGTGGAGTGAAGCTCCGTGCACACTGCCTTTTATAAACGCCCGGGATCAGACGTGGAGTGAAGCTCCGTGCACACTGCCTTTTATAAACGCCCGGGGTCAGACGTGGAGTGAAGCTCCGTGCACACTGCCTTTTATAAACGCTCGGGATCAGACGTGGAGTGAAGCTCCATGCACACTGCCTTTTATAAACGCCCGGGTTCAGACGTGGAGTGAAGCTCCGTGCACACTGCCTTTTATAAACGCCCGGGGTCAGACGTGGAGTGAAACTCCGTGCACACTGCCTTTTATAAACGCTCGGGATCAGACGTGGAGTGAAGCTCAGTGCACACTGCCTTTTATAAACGCCCGGGGTCAGACGTGGACTGAAGCTCCCTGCACACTGCCTTTTATAAACGCCCGGGTTCAGATGTGGAGTGAAGCTCCATGCACACTGACTTTTATAAACACCCGGGGTCAGACGTGGAGTGAAGCTTCCGTGCACACTGCCTTTTATAAACGCCCTGGGTCAGACGTGGAGTGAAGCTCCGTGCACACTGCCTTTTATAAACGCTCGGGATCAGACGTGGAGTGAAGCTCCGTGCACACTGCCTTTTATAAACACCCGGGGTCAGACGTGGAGTGAAGCTTCCGTGCACACTGCCTTTTATAAACGCCCTGGGTCAGACGTGGAGTGAAGCTCCGTGCACACTGCCTTTTATAAACGCTCGGGATCAGACGTGGAGTGAAGCTCCGTGCACACTGCCTTTTATAAACGCCCGGGGTCAGACGTGGAGTCAACCTTCCGTCTGCAATGTCCCATCAAACACTCTCAGAGTCAGACACAGACACTCATTTCAGCGGTCAGACGTCAGTGAAGTTTCCTGCACAACGACCTGTCACACACTTCCGGGGTCAGACACAGAGGAAGGCTCCCTCAACACCGCCCCTCACCGGGTCAGACACAGAGAGAAGCTGCCTCCACACACCCCATCTCACACTCCCGGTTATAGCACTGTGTGAATCTCCATCCTTACGTCCTGTCGCGCATCTCCTGGCGGGTCACAGTGTGAGGCTCTCTCTCTGTACCGTTCCATCACACCCACCTATGTTTTCACACAAAGCGAAGCTCCACCCACACCCTCCCATGTCACACTCACCGGGTCAGACTCCCTCCACAATATCCAATCACACAATCCGGTGTCACATAGAACAAACCCTACATCTGCACTGTCCCATCACACACTCCTGGAAACAGTCACAAACTTTCTCTCTCTCTACGATCCCATCACACTCCCCTATTCAGACACAAAATTAATCCTCCGCTGCACTGTCCCATCACATATTCCGCATTCAGTGTGAAACGCCCTCACCACGGTGCGATAACACATTTCGGGGTCAGACATTGGGTGAATCTCTCTGGGCAGTGTCCCATCACACAATCCCGCTGTCAGACACAGAGTGAAGCTCGATCCATACTGTCCCGTCAGGCATTCCCAGAGTGAGACACAGAGTGACGCTGTAATGTTACGTCTCGCAATCCCGTGGTTAGACACAGAGTGAATCCACCTCCACAACATTCCATCACGCCCTCCTGGATTCAGTGATAGAGTGACATTTCCTCCAACCAGCTCCATCACACGCTCACCAGGTCAAACACAGAGTGACTCACCCTCCATACCATCTCTTCACACACTCCCGATGTCAAGCACAGAGTGACGCTTCCTCTCTCCATGCCTGCCCTGTGATGAGGAGCGGGTGAAAGAGGGGGATGATGCCTCACCTCTACTGCTGGTCAACAATTCACAGATTTGAGCCTTGGTTTCGTTGACAGATCTGTACTTCGTTTCCATCTCAGTGAACTGGTGACGAAGAACGGACAGATTAGAGTTGAGCGCAGAAAGCTTGGATTGAAGGGTTGAGCTTAACTCATGGTAGTTTCGGTGGCAGGTTTCCTTAGACTGACGAATCTGTGACACTGAGAGAGATGGTGAAGGATGTTTAGCGTTTGCAGTGACACGTGAGTCAGCATATAACAATAAAACAATGATAGCACAGAAACAGGGTATCTCGGCCTTTCAGGTCCATGCCAAACAGTTACTCTCACCTAGTTCCACCGACCTGCACTCAGCCCATAACCCTGCACTCCTTTCCTTTACATATGCCTAACGAATTTTACTTTAAATGACAATATCGAACCTGCCTCTACCACTTCTACTGGAATCTCATTCTACACAGCCACCAGTCTCTGAATAAAGAAATTCCTTCTCCTGTTAACCCTAAAGTTTCGCCCCCTAAGTCTCAACTCATGTCCTCTTGCTTGAATCTCCCCTACTCTCAACGAAAAAGTCTATCAACGTCAATTCTATGTATCCCCCTCATAATTTAAAATATCTCTATCAAGTCCCCCCTCAACCTTCCACGCTCCAAAAATAAAGATTAACTTGTTCAGCCTTTCCCTGCAACTTAGGTGCTGAAACCCAGGTAACATTCTAGTAAATCTTCTCTAAACTCCCTCTATTTTGTTGACATCTTTCCTATAATTGTGTGACCAGAACTGTACATAATACTCCAAATTTGGCCTTACCAATGCCTTGTACAATTTTAACATTACATCCCAACACTTATACTCAATGCTCTGAATTATAAAGGCCAGCATACCAAAAAGGTTCCTTAACCACCCTATGCACATGAGATTCCAACTTCAGGGAACTATGCACCATTATAATTTTGTTGTGTCAGTGTCACGGTGAAGGGTGTCACAGTGAAGGAGATGCTGATGGCACAGTGAGAGGCGTCGGCGTCACCTTGAGGGGCACGTCTGTGTCACACTATGGTGTATATCAATACACCGTTGAAGATTTTGTTGATGTTACAATGGGGGTTTCAGTATCATGCTGGACATGTCCGATTTGCTGTGAGGGACGTGTGAGGAAACTGTGAGGAGGTTCTGTGCCCCGGCGAGTGGTGTGCCGGATCACAATGAAGTGTAGCTCGATGTCAAGTCGAGGAAAATGCCAGTGTGGGGGGCCTTGTGGTGTCACCGTGGGTGGAGTATCTGTATCATGTGTGGGGTGTGCTGGTTTCACAGAGAAGTTTATGTCTGTGTCACGGTGAGAGACATGTCATGGCCACGCTGGGTATGAGACGGTCACGCTGAACTGTGTGTCGGTGTCACGGAGAGTACTATGTCGGTGTCATTGTGAATTTAGGTGTCAGTATCACGTTAAGGGGTTTGCCTGCGTCAGAGTGAGGTGTGGGGAATTGCCTGAGCGAGCGGTGCATCGGTTTTTACGTAGAGGAGCGATACTGTCTCACTAAGGCGTGTTAAAGTGACTTCTGAGTCTTTGTCACGGTGTGGTGCGGAGTGGATCACGTTGTGGAGCGTGAAGGTGTCACGGTATGCGGTAACTCAGTGTCACGGTGAAGAACGTGTCGGTGGCACTGTGAGGTGTGTTTCCATGTCGCTTAAGGAGTTTATCAGTGACACGGTCAGGGGCATGTCGATATTACAGTGAGGAGTAAGTTGCGGTCAGTGTGGTAGTCACGTGTGTGTCACGGCGATGGAGTATATCAATGCCCTGGTGAAGGTTTTGTTGATGTTACAATTGGGGACTGGGTCATGTTTGTGTCACGGCGATGTTCGTATCAGCGTCGCGGTCAGGAGTTTATCTGTGTCTCTTTGAAGGTCGTGACCGTGCTCCGGTAAGAGTATTGTTGATGTTATGGTGAATGGCGTGTTTTTATCACGGTCAAGTGTGTGTCCGTGTTGTGGTGATGGGGTTTTAATCGGTGTTACGGCAAACGGCGCGTCTGTGTCCTTGTGTTTTTTTACAATATAAATTTATTCCACTCTCTTTACGTATGGTGTGACTCCACCGGGAGAACGTTCCACTCACCATGGATCGAGAGACCGGCCACAGTCACGATAATGGCTGACGTAACTAGGCAGATTAGGCAGATCAGACGGTGCGGTCTATTTCCGATCTTTACGTTCGGCTGCTGTTCATGCGCAGCTGTGGAGAGACCACAAGACCATGTGATGATCAGATATGGCAGCAGAAGGAGGCCATTCGGTTATTCAAGTCTGCCCCGCCATTCAATCATGGGCTGAAATAATTCTTCCGTCATCCCAACTACCCTGCATACTGCAAATACCCTTCGATATCCCGGCTAATCAAGAAACTATCGATCTCTGCCTTAACTGCACCAAATGATTTGGCCTCCACAGCCGCTTGTGGCAACAAATTCCACAGCTTTACCAGTCTCTGACTAACTCGTAATTTAGCTGCATCTCCGTTCTAAATGGACTATCTTCAATCCTGAAGTCGTGACCTCTTGTCCTAGACTCCCCTATCACGCGGAATAACATACTGTATCTAATCTGTTCAGGCCTTTAGACAATCGGAAATTTTCTGTGAGATCTCCCCCCCCCCCTTCAGTCTCCTGAACTCCAGGGAATACAGCCCAAAAGCTCCAGATGTTCCTCATACAATAACCCTCTCATTCCTGGAACCATTCTGGTGAATCTTCCCTGAAACCTCTCCAATGTCAGCACATCCATAAGGAGCCCCAGACGGCAGAGAATACTCCAAGTGTGGTCTCCGAGTGCTTCAACATCATATCCCTGTTCTTATATTCCGTACCTCTAGAAATCAATGGCAACATTGCACTCGCCTTCTCCACCCCCGACTCAAACTGGAGACTGACCTTCAGGGTATCCAAGTCCCTTTGCATTTTGAATGTTCTGTCCATCTAAATAGTCGTCCGCCCGTTCATTTCACCCACTAATGTGTGTACGCATACATTTTCCCAACGTTTTACCTCATTTAGGGTAAGATACGCTCGGGTATTTTATAGAAACATGGATAGATACCCCACACAGAAATAGGGTGTTTTAAGAGACTTCTGGACAGGTACATGGAACTTTGAAAAATAAAGGGCGAACAGGAAGTCTAGTCATTTCTATTGTAGGGACATGTTCAGCACAACATTGTGGGCCGAAGGGACGGTGTTGTGCTGTAGGTTTTACATGTTGGCTGACGGTGTCCTGTGGTGTTCCACAGGGTCTCGTTGTGTCCGATTATTCTTCTATTATGTCAAAGACTTGGATGCTGAATTAATACTCCGGTTTGAGTTTGCATACGACGTGAAGATTGCTGGAGGACAGGGAGCTTGGAGGAATGAAGGAGTCTGTAGGAGGACGGGAGATACAGGTCGACAGGCTGGTGAAGAAGGTGTTCGACACGTTTGCCTTTATCAGTCAGGACACTGAGTACGGGAGTCGGGAGGTCACATCCCAGTTGTCCAAGACGTCGGCGAGGAGGCACTCGGATTTCGGTTCAGTCTTGGTTCGCCCTGCTGTAGGAAAGATGTAAGTGCGCTGGAAAGTGTGCAGAGGGAGATTTCCCAGGATGTTGCAAGAGCTCGAGGGACTGAGTTATGAAGTGATGTCGGGCAGTTCAGGACTTGATTCCTTGGAGCCCAGGACTGACCTCACAGAGGGGCTTTGTTCCTTGGAGTGTACGGGTGACCTCACAGAGTGGCTTTGTTCCCTGGGGTGTACGGGTGAACTCACAGAGGGGCTTTGTTCCTTGGAGTGTACGGGTGACCTTACAGAGGGGCTTTGTTCGTTGGAGTGTACGGGTGACCTCACAGAGGGGCTTTGTTCGTTGGAGTGTGCGGGTGAACTTACAGAGGGGCTTTGTTCGTTGGAGTGTACGGGTGAACTTACAGAGGTGGACAAATCCATGTGGGTCACCTCAGCGACAGTCACGGACGAGAATGCACACGGCGAAGGTGAGAGAAGAAATACAATTAATTGGGCATCCAAGTGACTAATTTTTGGACCCAAATGGTGGCCGGTATGTGGGACGAGATGCTAGGAAAGTGGCCGAAGGAGAGAAATTTGCAGTATTTACTAAAACACACACTTCTGCATGTAACACGTGAAGTGTCCACAGCGGCGTCATAATTATGAACTCTGACCTGTTTGGGCATTGGTTGGCAGCTTGCGGTGTCCTGGGGCAATGGGAGGAGCCTGATCCTCATCGATGACGGGCTCATCGTCGAGAAATTTCACCTCTGCGTAGGTGGTGCTCAGACCAACTGGGATGCAGAGCGAGGGAGGAACAGAGAGAAGGTGATAGAACGGGGAGTGGCGGCAGCGAGAGAGAGAGCAGAAAAAGGCGAAAGGAGAGTAGGGGAAGTGTGGGTTAAGTAAAGGGGGGAAAGGATGAGAGGCAGGGAGAAAGAATGTGAGGGAACGGGGAACACGGGGGGAGAGAGGATGATAGATGGATAGAGAGGAGGAGACAGTGGTGAGCGATAGACGCAATGAGCGGGAATATAGAAGAGAGAGAATTGGGTTGAGAATTGTTAGAGGAGACGCAGAGAGTGGCAGAGGAAGAGAGAGCGGTGATAGAGGATAAGAGTGAGGGTAGGGGGAGGGACGAGGGAGAGCAAAGAGAGCAGTGGGAGATAGGAGAGTGAGGTTAGAAGCTAAGTGGGATGCAGAGAGGGTTATTAACAGAGGAAGGGAAAGGGAGATTGCGAGAGAGGGGGAAAGGGGACGGGACAGAAAGAGAGAAAGGTTGCGGAGCGGGAGATAAGCGGAAAATGGGGAGAGGGGGAGAGAGCAGTTTGAGAGGGGGCGGAGATAGCCGGAGGTCAGTGAATGAGTATTCAATGAGGGAAAGAGTGCGAAGGAGAGAGCGAGGGTGAGGAAGGGAGAAAGGGGGAGTGTGATAGACGGGCGAGTTTGGAGAGTTGGGCAAGTGAGGGAAGGGGAGGGAGGTTGAAATTTAGGAGAAGGGGAATTGGTTGGAAGAGTAGAGGGGAAAGGGCATGGGGAGAGAGACGGATCGGGAGAGATATAAGGATTTTCGATAGATGTGCGAAATTAGAGAGAATAGGCAGAGAGAGGGGCAAAGGTGGTAAAATATGGAGAGGTTGAGAGTGGAATGAAAGATGTGTGAGAGGGAGGGTGGTGGAAGGCAAAGCTGAGGAAAAAGGGAGGGGAATAAGGGAGGGAAAGCGGGGAAAGGAGGAGAGAGAGAGGGAGACAGAGAGATCAGATGAGAGAACAAGGTGGTTCGAAAGTTGAGAGATTCGTTCAAGTTTTCCGCTTCCTCCATGGTTCCCTCATCACCACCACTCCAATGTTGTTTCCTTTTTATCGACCCTCCCACGGTGATCCCTCCGCTCCGTGCTCCTCCTCAATGTCCTTTTCCCCTCAGCGACCACTCTCACAGCAAATCCTCCTCACCGAATTCCAAGCCTCACCCACCACTACACGCCTCCCAGTGAATCCCCTCCTCAACGCCCCCTCGCACAGCACTGCCTCCTCACCCCATCCCACAGGGCTCTGTCCAGACATCCAGTCACGAAGCACCGTCCACACCAAACACCGCCCCCCGCTTCCAATGTGCTGAATGCTCACTGTACGTCCAAGAGCGCCCCCTCCACACCGACCGTCTCACAGAGCTCCCTGATCATGGTCTATATCACGAGTTCCCTCTGACGTATTCTGCAGCAGTGAATCATCGGGGTCAACTGTACTTTGCCCTGAAATCTATCGAAAGGAATCGACACGTCACCTAAACACTGCCAAACCAAAAAAGATGAAACTGACCTTCATCTCTCCGGACCCGGGGCGCCGAGGTGGCCGTGATATTCAGCTGCACGTACGATACATCCGGTTCAGCTGGGGACAGAACATCTGAGGGTGAGAATCTGGGAGTGGCTACCTCCTCACCGTCACACCGCACATTCCCGGGGTCAGACGCAGAGTAAGTCTCCATCCACACCTTCACACAGCACATTCACGGTTGAGGCACAGACAGAAACTCTCTCCACACAGTCTTATCACACATTTTTTAGACAGAAACACAGTGCAGCTCCCTCCACACTGTCACGTCACTGATCCCGGGTCAGTGACTGAGAATCATATAAACCATACCGCCATCTAGCGTTTGGCTAGTGAATTGCAGAGCAACGCAGACATACCGAGGTACAGATATAAATATAAATATGAAACATTTTTGAAAATTTGGAGCCCTTATTTACAAAAGACAGGATTAAATATATAGATGCTTTTAAGATGAAACAATTGGTTACTAGGGGAAAGAAATAAATATACATATTAAAATTATTACGAACTCCATGGAGCATGTGGAGATCTTCCAACCACCAGGCATTCTTTCTTTCTTTCTTTCTTTCTTTCTTTCTTTTTTTTCTAAGGGGTAGTTAGGGGGGAGGGGGTATGGGTTATATACATTGTTTTTTTCATACTTTGTAATCATTTAAAAATGCAATAAAAAATTATTTAAAAAAAAAAAAAAAAAAAAAAAAAATGTTCACAACGGCGCAGGCCACTTACAAAGGCTACGCTTTCGGCTACGACGCAGAGTGTAAATCAGCCTTAAAACTCCCTTCGCAGCGAGTCGTCATTAGTACCTGGGTTCAGACACCGAGTAAAGCGCCCTCAGCACCGACCGACCACACCACATCCCCAGGGTCAGCCATGGAGAGTAGCTCCGTCCACGCTATCCTATCTCATACTCCCGGGGTCAGAGACAGCTGTAAGCTGTCTCCCTCTCTCTGCACTACTCACCTCCCGAAGGAGCTTGTGGGTCCGTCCCTGTGAGCCGCATGTTCGCGTAGGTCTCGCTCTCGTCCATCCTGTCGAGTCTCGGAGCTCCTGAAAGGGACGGGACCTTCGGGACAGGAAACCCGGAGTGGGACACCGTGATCCACTAACACCTGATGAACAGCCGATAAAGAGAGGGACAGAGATAAGAGAGGTAGTGCGGGGAGGTGAGAGATTGTGTGTGAGAGAGGGTGTTTGAGTGAGATGAGAGTGGCGGGGGCGGGGTGATGAGAAATAGAGGGAGGAGAGAGATCTGGAGAGTGACTGGCCAAAGGAAACTCCCCAGCACACAAGCACACACTCGAATTCCTTGTACTTGATCTGCCCTTATCAAACGACATTCTCTCTCTCTCTCTCTCTCTCTCTCTCTCTCTCTCTCTCTCTCTCTCTCTCTCTCTCTCTCTCTCTCTCTCTCTCTCTCTCTCTCTCTCTCTCTCTCTCTCTCTGTCTCTCTCTCTCTCTGTCTGTCTCTCTCTCTCTCTCTGTCTCTCTATATCTCTCTCTCAATCCATCTCATTCTCACTCCATCTCGCTCTCATTTTCCCGCTCCCACCTTCCTGCTTTTATCACTCTCTCCTTTCCTTCTTCCGTTCCTTTCTCTCTCCCATTCCCATTTTCTCTCCTAATCCCACTCGCTCTTTTTCCAGATATCCCACTACACTTTCCCCTTCCGACTTTTCGAGGGTGGGGAAGGGTTTTGGGCTTCTTAACTCGGCACACGCAGTCGTCTCTCAGCTTCTCCTATTCCCCCAATACCCACCCTCCTCACCCGTTCACTCCGTCCGCTTCATTTCTCGTTCCCTTCCCTCCACACCCTCTTTCGCTTCCCCTTCCTACCACCACACAGTTCCTCTTTCCCTCTCGCCTACTTCCCTCACGACCCGCCCTCCGTATCCCTCAATTCCCACCCTCAGCCCTCACCCGCTCCTTCTCTCCCTCTCACCATTCCCCCCTTCCCCACCATCTCCCTACCTCTGGCCGTTCCAGAAGTCTTGACTCGTGTGACTGCCTCAGAGACTGCGCGTCTGTGTCTGTGTGTGTCTGATAGCTGCTGTGTTGCAGAGGGAAGAGGAAGGAAGGAGAGGCGAAGAGTGGGCGGGACCGGTTTGGTGACATTGCACACACGACAGGAACCAAATAATCGACCTATCTACACAGAACTGTGGAGAGGCTCAGAAACGAGTGGCCGATATCGAGTAGAAAATGATTTAAGACCAGGCGTCAAAACTCCCCAGAGCCCAGGCGTGTAGACCATCAGGTCCAGCTGTCTCACCTACCTTCAGACCTTTCAGTATCGCAAGAACCTTCTGTCCAGTGATGGTAACTTCTCACACTTCCGACACCCTGAAAACCTGTAACTTCCATCCTTCTGGTCGTGTCTGCCACTGTGAAGACTAGTGCAAAGTACTCATTCATTCCATCTGCTGTTTCTTTCTCTCCAGATGCTCTCCAGCGGTCCTACACCCACCTCCTCACCTCTTTCCGGTTCATCCATCTGAAGAAACTTCAGGCATCCTCTTTAACATTATTGGCTATTTTAATATTATATCCCATCTTTACCTCTTTAGTTTCTTTTCCTTTTTGTCCACCGTGTAAGTTGCAGCTCAGCCGACTGACTGCAATTTCCCCCAGTAATCAACCTCTCCTCAGTGTGCATTGCCTCTATTTCTAAACCAAATACTTCATCGTCAGCACTATTACCCGCATTTCCTACAATTCTTCTGCGATGAAATGTATGCAGTTCAGGACAGGAGTTGCACTGAGCTCAATCGTATGATTCCGAATATCGTGTGAGGTCTTACAACCATCTGCCTCCACACATACTCCATAATCTGTTCTGGCAATCTGGCTCCCATCCCTCAGCAACTGGTCCGAACCGATAACAGTCTGCTGTCCAGATTTCCTGGTTCTGGGCTCACTAGTACGCGGCACGAGCAGCAATCCTGAGATCACCACCCTGGACATCCTGCCCTTTAACTTAGAACCTAACTCCCTGTACTCCCTCCTCATACACCCTATCCATGGCACTGATACCTTCAAGTAACACGATTTCATTTGCTCTGCAGTGGGCCTGGGACCATCCGGACAACAGCAATTCTTACGTCACGCTGTGGTGTATTGGCAACAACTCAGCGTTCAGCACAGTCATTTCCTCAGTTCTCATCAACAAGCTCCAAACCCTGGGCCGTTGCTTCTCCCTCTGCAAAATAATGTTTGACATCCTCATCGTGAAACCACAGTCCGTGGAGATCGGTCTTAACATTTCCGATCCAGGTGTAGTATTGCAGTAACAGAGAGGTTACCAAGTGTCATACAGATCAGATACAAACGGGCAAAGAACTGGCAGATGGAATACAGAGCCTGGAAGTGTACAGTCATGCAATTTGCCAGAAGAAATAAAAGTGTAGAGAATATAACTTTTTAAAAAATCAATAATCTACGGCGCAAAGCGAATTTGGGAGTCCTGCTGCAGAACTCCCTTAAGGTTAACTGACAGGTGGAGTCAGTGGTGAGAAAGACAAGCGCAATGTTCACGTTCATTTCCAGATGACCGCAACGTCAGAACAATTTTTTTTTTAATTTTTAGACTATACAAGGCACTGGTGTGGGCTCATTTGTAGCATTATGAGCTGTGTTGGTCCCCTTATAAAGTAAAGGGTTTGCTGACATTGGAGATGATACGATCATAAGGCATTGCGAAGCATAAGACCATTCAGCCCATCGAAACTGATTTGCCATTTCATTCCCGGCTGCTCCCGGATCCCACTCAGCATTTCTTCTCGCCGTATAATTTTTTGCCTGCCCAATCAGAAAACTGTCAAATTCCGCCTCGGTGCACTTGGCCTCCAGCATGGTTTGTGACAGAGCATTCCGCATATTCTCTCGTCCCTGGCAAGAAACGCTCCTCTTTGCTTCTATTCTAAAACGTTGTCCCGCGACTCTGAGCATGTGCCATCTAGTTCTGGATATCCCCGCCACCGGAAACATCCGCTGCGCATCCACCGTATTTAGCTTTATCAACTTCTAAATTCAAGTGAGTACAGGCACACAGTTGCCGAACGCTCCCCGCATGTTAACCCCTTCATTTCCATAATTATCCTCTTTAAACCCGTCTGGACTCTCTCCAATGACAGCACATCCCTTCTGACATGTGGGGCCCAGACCCTTGCCAATACTCCAAATGCGGCCTTGTTGTTGCCTTATAAAGCCTCACCGTTATCACTTTTATTTCCCCTTGAGATAAATACCACTATTGCATTTGCCTTCTGACCCCAGACTCAAACTGCAAATTAAACTTCTGGGAGTCTCGCACAAGGGATCAAAGTTGTTCTGCAACTGTGATGTATGAAACGTCTCCGCATTTAGATAATTGTCTGCCCTATTATTCCTCTAACCAAAACGCATTATCATGCATTTCCCTGCACTGTGTTCCACTTGATTCTCCCTTCCCATTTTTCCAATCTGCCCAAGTCCTGTCCTGTTGCAATCGCATTGTTTCCTCAACACTAGCTACCTCTCCACCTATCTTCGTATAATGCGCAAATGCTTCCACAAAACCGTCCAAATCACGATACAAATAATTGTCAAACAATGTGAAAATATTGATCCAAACAATGGCAAGTGAGGACAAGCTCTAGTTTCAGGCAGCCAACCAGAAATGGACCATGTTATTCCCTCTCGCTACCTCCTGCCTGACAGACATCCCTGTATCCATGGCAGTATCCTACCCGGAACGCCACGGGATTTTGTCTTGTTGAGGAGCATCGTGTGTTGAATCTTATCAAATTCCTTCTGAAAATCCAAGTAAATGGCTTCCATTGTCTCTCCTTTGCCCGGACTGTTTGTTACTTCCTCTAGCAACTCTAACAGATTTGTCAGGCAAGATTTCCCTCAACAGAAACCATGCTGAGTTTGACATATTTTATCATTCCCCTCCATGAACCCCGGAAGCTCAAATTTGAAAACAGACTCCAACACATTTCTGAACAACTGAGATCAGGCTGACGGGCCTATAATTTCAGTTATTTAGCCTCCCTTCCTTCTCAAAGAGTGGAATGACATTTGCAATCTTCCCGTCCTCCGCGAGATACGTGATTTCCGAAGATCAAGACTAATGCATCCGATTTCTTTTCGGAAACCTCTCTGAGGTATTTGAAATGTGGTCTGACTGCTCTAGGTGACCTATCCAACTTAAGACCTTTGAGTGTTACTCGCGCATTTTCCTTTGTAATCGCAATGGCACTCACTCTTGCACCCGGACACTCATGGCTCTCTGGCGCACTGCTGGTTTCCTCCGCAGTGAAGACAAAGACATTACGTCCATCTGCTATTTTTGTCACCCATTAATACCTCACCAGAATTACTTTCCAGTGGCCTGATAACAGCTCACACCTTCCCATTAACGTTTGTATTACTGAGGAAAATGAATTATGGGATCCTGCTTTATTTTATTGCCCAATTTTATCATGTTCCATTTTTATTCCATTTTATAGCCTTTTGGTTGCCTTTTGATGGATTTTAAAAACTTTCAAATCATCTATTTTCCCATTCAATTTTGCTACCATTTATTGGCTTAACTGCAGTCCTTAACTTCCTTTGTCAGCGTCAGTTGTCAGTGTCTGTCATTTGAGAACTTCTTCTGTGTGACATATCTATCCATCTCATTGTGCACAATCACCAGACATTGCAGCCATCCCTGCTCTGCCGGCGTCCCAGCCATTATCCCCGTCCGTTCTCCCTGGGCAAGTTCCTCTTTGATGACTCTGTAAATCCCCTTATTCCACGGTGCTACTGATACATGTGACTGATGCTTCTCCCGCACTAATTGGAGTATGTAAATAATCGTACTTCTTCGGTAAACAGGCTTTTGGCTTTTTGGACCTCGCACTTACGAATGCTGGGGATTCGGTTTGAAATATTCAGGACTCAGGCACGCAGGAGCCAACAGACCATCCGGGAATCTCATTATGGCACCATGAACTTCCTGTCTGTTCCCCGAACTAACGAATACCCTATCACCACAGCGTGTCTCTTCGTCCCCCTTCCCTTCTGAGTCAAGAGGCAGACCACTGGAACATTGGAAACTCCTTCTCTCTATTCGTTCGTTTGCCCGACTGTATCTGATGTGTTTACCTGGGCTACAGATGAGCATGACCACAGGGGTACTCTGAACTGGCTCGCCGACCGCTTTCTCCGTCCTATCTGTCACCCAGTCTCCTGTGTCCTCCACCTTGGGTGTAACTGCCTCCCTATAAGTCCTATCTATTACCCGGTTAGCCTCCAGAATTATTTGAATATCCCGGATGTTAGCATCTCAAATGATCTACACAGGGCCCAAAACGTTGACAAGATGCACTTTGTCTCTTTCCACCATAGTTCCACAACGGTTGCAATCTCATTTGCTCTCCATTGGGCCTTGGACCATTGCACAACAGCAATAGTTACGTCAGGCTGCGGTTTATTGGCCTTAGCTCAGCGTTCAGCACAATCATTTCCTCAGTTCTTAAAAACAAGCTCGAAATCCAGGGCCAGAGTACGTAAAATAGATAATAGAAAATAGAATGTACAGTAATGGCCCTTCGGCCCACCATGTTGTGCCGACCCTTAAACACTGCCTCACATATAACACCCCACCTCCACCTCACATATAACACCTCCACCACATACCTGTCTTGTAGTCTCTTAAATTTCACTAGTGTATCTGCCTCCACCACTGGCTCAGGCAGTGCATTTGACGTTCCAACCACCCTCTGAGTGAAAAACCTTCCTCTAATATCCCCTTTGAACATCCCACCCCTTCTCTTAAAGCTATGTCCTATTGTACTGAGCAGTGGTGCCCTGGGGAAGAGGCGCTGGCTGTCCATTCTATCTACCCATCTTAATATTTTGTGTACCTCTATCATAACTCCTCTCATCCTGCTTCTCTCTTTCGCCATTACGGATATTTACACTACACGCTGCAACCGCAAAGTAAACAACATTATGACGGACCCCACGCACCCTTCATGCAAACCCTTCTCCCTCCTGCCGTCTGTGAAAAGGCACAGAAGCATTTGGACTCTCACGTCCAGACTTTGTAACAATATCTACCTCCAAGCTATCAGACTTCTCAATACCCAGAGTTTGGACTGAAACCTTACCGCCCTATTGTCCTGTACATTACTTATTGTAATGCCTGCATAGCTCCGTTGTTTTGTGTAGATTTTATTTTCTTTTTTTTGTTTGTTTTTTTTACATAGTTCAGTATAGTTTTTGTACTATGTCATGTAACACCATGGTCCTGACAAACGTTTTCATGATTTTACTATGTACTATACCAGCAGTTATGGTCGAAAAGACGAATAAAAAGTGACTTGACATGACTTCTTTCCAAAGAGCACTGCCCTAACTCCCTTAATCTCTGATCACAGTGCATACTCCCTTCAGCAGGCAGCATTCTGGTTAATCTCCATGTACCGTTTCCAATGTTTCCACATCCTTCCTACAGTGAGGAAAACAGAACCGGAGACAATACTCCAAGTGTGGCCTAACAAGGGATCTATAGAACATCATTACTTCGCGAAACAATCTCTGTCCCTCGACTTATGAAAGCTAACACCCTATAATCTTTCTTAACTACCCTATTTACCTGTGAGGCAACTTTCTGAAATCAGAGGACATTTACACCCTCGATCGCTCAGCTCCTCCACACAACCAAGTATCCTGCCATTTACTTTGTACTCTGCCTTGTAGTTTGTCTTTTTAAAGAGTAACTCCTCACACTTCTCCAGATTCAACTCCATCTGCCACTTCTCAGCCCACTTCTGCAACCTATCAATATCTCTCTGCAACCTTCGACAATCTTCTACACTATCCAAAACACCACCAACCTTTGTGTTGTCTTCAAACTTGTCAACCCACCCTTCTACCCCCACATCCAGGTCGTTAATAATACTCGGAAAAGTAGGGATCCCAGAACTAACGTGCCCCAGAACTTCAACCTCATTCATATTGTCCTCACCGCCATCAAGTTCCCTCTCATTGGTGAATACCGGAGAGAAGTATTCATTGAGTATTTCGCTCTCTTCCACAGCCTCCATGTACACCTTCCAACTTCTCTAATCGTTCCTAACTTCACTCCTGTCATCCTTTTGCTCCTCTCATCATTGAACAGTGCCATGCGGTTCTCCTTTACCCTTCTCGCCAAGGCCTACTCCTACCTCCTCTCCTCAGCCCCTTCTTAAGCTCCTTTCTTCCTACCCTATATTCCTCTATAGACCCATCCGATCCTTGCTTTCGAACCCATTCATCCTTAGTTTTCTTTTTTCCGAATTTTCTCTCAATTTAAAAAATAGGATCTATAATCTCTGCTTCCTGAAAACAGCCTGTCACTCCACCTATCTTCAAATTCTCTGCAAACGTCGCAACAACGCAATCAGCTCCATCATCCAAATGATTAATATACAAGCTAAAACGTTTTGGTCCCAACACAGCCCCACCTGGAAAGTGATGAGCCACCAGCAGCCAACCAAAAGGTTTCCTTTCATTCCAACACTTTGCCCCTGCAACTAAAACACCGTTTTATCCATTATACTGCGCACAGTAAAATTCACAACTTTCAGTTCTGTATTCATCCTTTTCTATGGTATCTATGGAGCTGCAACTCCGCCAATTGACTGCCATATTGCCCACTCAATAGCCTCTCCTCAGTAAGCATTGCCTCTGTTTGTAAACCAGTTACCTCATCTTCAGAACTGCTTTCAGCCAATTCAGGTCCTTCTGCATTGAAATGTATGCAGACCAGCACAATATTTGTTGTGATGTCGACTATCTGATCACCAACTTTGTGTGAGTTCTTACCACCATCCGCCTCCACAACCTCTCCAGTTGTTGTTCTGGAACTCTGTCTCCCATCTCTCTGTAATTACCTGAGACCCATGAGCGTAAACTGTATTACCTTCATGGTTCTGGGCACGGCTAGCAATGGTATTGGAGATCCTGCCCATTAACCTAACTCCCTGTATGAGCTCCTCACTTACCCTACCCATACCAATAGTAGCCAAATGGAACGCGATCAGACAGTCTCCCAACTGGGCCTTGGACCATCTGGACAATTGCAAGATCTCCATCAGTCTGTGGATTATGACAACAGCTCAGAGTTCAGCACAATCATTTCCTCAGTTCTTATCGACACGCTCCTAATCCCGGGCCGTTGCATCTCCATCTGCAACAGAATGTTTTACTTCCTCATCGCAAAACCACACTCGGTGTAGATGGGCCATAACAGTTCCGATCAACAAACAGTGTTGAAGTAGCAGAGGGGCTGCAGAAGGGTTTATACATATTAGGAAAATGGGCAAATTAGAGGCTGATGGAATACCGTGCGAGGAGCGGCATTGGCATGCAGTTTGGTAGCAGAAATAAAGGTGTAGACTACTTTCCAAATGTAGAGAAAATGCAGCAGAACACGTAGAACAGGGTTTGGGCATCCTCGTGCAGGGTTCACTCAACATTAGGTTACAGGTGTAGTGGGTGGTGAGGAAGGCAAATACAACGTCACATTCAATTCCAGATTAGGAGAAGATAAAGCAACGATCAAAAATTCGCTTTAATCATCCCTGACATTCGGCCTCATCCGGTGTGTGGCAGAACATTCCACAGATTCACATCTCCCTGGGCAAAGAAATAATTCCTCCCTACCTCTGGTCTAAGAGGGTGCCCCACAATTCTGATGGAGTTTACTGCAGTTCTGCACAGAACCCCCCCCCCCCCCCCACCAAAGGAAACGACCTTCCTGATTCAACCTGTCTTGTTCTTTCAGTATTCGGTAGGTTTCAATGAGACTTAGCACATACCCCACACCCGCTCTTCAGCCTCTCTCTGATAGCTTGTATGCGCGCCTGTATCTAATGTGTTCTACATTCTACTAATGCTGATGGCCACAGGGGTACTCTGCACTGGCTCATTAACCGCTTTCCCCTGTCTCGCTGTCACCCAGTTTCCTGTGTCCTTCACCATGGGTGTAACTGCCTCTCTATAAGTCCTGTCTGTCACCCGGGAAGCCTGTCGAATTATTTGAATATCACGGATGTTAGCATCTCAGAGTATCTATAGAGGGCCCTGAACGCTGACCAGCTGCACTTTGTCTCTCTCCACGATAGGTCCACAACGGGTGCAATCTCATTTGCTCTCCACCGGGCCCTGGACCATTGCACAACAGCAATAATTACGTCAGGCTGCGGTTTATTGTCCATAGCTCAGCGTTCAGCACAATCATTTCCTCAGTTCTTAAAAACAAGCTCCAGTTCTTCCAAACTGGGGAGACTTTAAACTAGAACGGTTGGGGGGTGGGAATCAAATTCAAGAGACTAGGAGAGAGGAGGCTAGTTCATAGATAGAGAAAACTAGTAGACAGATGTGAGGGAGGATAAGCAGGTGACAGAAAACGGGAGTGATCAGACCGAAGATCTTGGGGAGAAGGAAGACAAATATAATAAAAGTGTTTGCATCGTTACGGAGAAACAGAGAGTAAGAGGTGGAGAGTTTCTTAAATACATCTATTTTAATGCTAGGAGAATTGTAAGATAGGTGGATGAGCTTAGAGCATGGATTGATACCTGTACATATGATGTTGCAGCTATTAGTGAAACATGGTTGCAGGAGGAGTGTCATTGGCAACTAAATATTCCTGGATTTCGGTGTTTCAGGAGTGATAGAATCTATGAGGGGGGGTGAAAGAGGGGGAGGTGTTGCATTGCTTCTCGGAGAAAATATTACAACGGTAACTTGGCAGAATAGATTAGAGAGCTCGTGCAGGGAGCCTATTTGGTTGGAATTAAGGAATGCGGAAAGGTATATTACCACTTATAGCGGTGTATTATAGATCACCTAATGGGGAGCGAGAATTGAAGGAGCAAATTTGCGAGGACATAGCAGTTACTTGTAGTAAGCACAAGTTGTGATTGTGGGAGATTTGTATTTTCCAGACATCGATTGGAAAGCCCATGTTGTAAAAGGGCTGGATGGTTTGGAGTGTGTAAAATTTGTGCAGCATAGTTTTTCTGCAGCAATATATAGAGGTTCCGGGTAGAGAAGGGGCAGAGTTATATCTCCTGTTAGGGAATGAGATCGGTCAAGTGACGGAAGTATGTGTTGTGAATCACATCGGGTCCAGTGATCACAATGCCATTAGGTTCATTATAATTATGGAGAAGGATAGGACTGCACTCAAGTTTTAGATTTTTGATTGGAGAAAGGCTGACTTTGAGGAGATGCGAAAGGATTTAAAAGCAGTTGAATTGGACATTTTGTTTTATGTGAAGGATTTTACAGAGAAATGGAAGTCATTTGAAGTGGAACTTTTTAGGGTACAGAACGTTTCAGTCATATTGAAAGGAAAGGTTAAAAATTTCAGAGAGGCATGGTTTTCAAGTGCTATTCGAATCTTGGTTCGGAAAAAGAGAGATGTCTGCAATAAATATAGGCAGGATGGAGTAAATGAGGTGTTCAAGGAATGTTAAGAATGTAAAAAAAAAAGAATCTTAAGTAAGAAATTACAAAACGTTAAAAGAAGATACGAGGTTGCTTTAGCAAGTAAGGTGAAAATAAATCCGAAGTGTTTCTGCAGTTATATTAATAGCAAAAGGATAGTGAGGGATAAAATTGGTCCCTGAGAGAATCGGAATTGACAGTTATGTGTTGAGTCGAAAGAGATGGGGGAGATTTTGAACATTTTTTTTCTTCTTCTGTATCACCTAAGCAGAAGGATATTGAATTGAGTAACGTAAGGAAACATGTAGGGAAGTTATCTAAACTATGACGATTAAAGAGGAAGAATTACTGGCGCTTTTAAGGAATATAAGGTGGATAAATCTCCGGGTCCTGACAGGATATTCCCTAGGACGTTCAGAGAACATAGTGTAGAAATAACAGGGGTTCTGACAGAAATCTTGCAAATGTCATCAGAAACGGAGATGGTGCCGGAGGATTGGAGTATTTCTCAAGAGGTTCCATTTTTGTAAAACGGTTCTAAGAGTAAACCTAGCAATTATAAGCCTGTCTGTTTGACGTCAGTGGTGGGTAAATTAATGGAAAATATTCTTAGTGATGGTATATATAATTATCTGGACAGACAGGGTTTGATTAGAAACAGTCAGCATGGATTTTTGCGTGGAAGGTCATGTTTGTCAACTCGTATTGAAATTTTGGAAGAGGTTACGAGGAAAGATGACGAAGTTAAAGCAGTGGATGTTTTCAATATGGACTTCAGTAAGGCTTTGACAAGGTTCCGCAGGTGTGGTTAGTTCGGAAGGTTGAATCTTTAGGTACTGATATTGAAGTAGTAAAATGGATTCAACAGTGGCTTGAGCGGAGATGCCAGAGAGTAGTCGTGGATAACAGTTCGTCAGTTGTGAGGTCTGTGTCTAATGGCGTGCCTCGCGGATCTGTACTGTGTCCAATTTTGTTTGTGATATACTTAAATGATGTGGATGATGGGGTGGTAAATTGGATTAGTAACTATGCAGATGATGCTAAGTTAGGTAGCGTTGTTGATAATGAAGTAGGTTTTCAAATCTTGCAGACAGGTTTAGGCCATTTAGAAGAGTGGGCTGAACGATGGCAGATTGAGTTTAATGATGATAAGTGGAGCCGCTACATCTTGGTAGAAATAATCCAAATAGGACATACATGGTAAATGGTAGGGCATTGAAGAATGCAGGAGAACAGAGTGATCTAGGAATAATGGTGCATAGTTCCCTGAAGGTGGAATCTCATGTGGATAGGCTGGTGAAGTAAGCTTTTGGTATGCTCGTCTTTATAAATCAGAGCATTGAGTATAGGAGCTGGAATGTAATGTTAAAATTGTACAAGGCATTGGTAAGGCCGAATTTGGAGCATTTTCTACAGTTCTGGTCACCGAATTACAGGAAAGATATCAACAAAATAGAGAGAGTACAGAGGATATTTAGAAGAATGTTACCTGGGTTTCAGCACCCAGGTTACAAGGAAAGGTTGACCAAGTTAAGACTATTTTCTTTGGAGCGTAGAAAGTTGCGGGTGGACTTGATAGAGGTATTTAAAATTACGAGGGTGATAGCGTTCACATGGATAGGCTTTTTTTTTCCATTGAGTGTAGGGGAGATTCAAACAAGAGGACATGAGCTGAGAGTTCGGAGGCAAAAGTTTATGGGTAACACGAGGGGGAATATCATTACTCAGAGAGTGGTAGCTGTTTGGAACGAGCTTCCAGTACAAGTGGTAGATGCAGGTTCGATATTGACATTTAAAGTAAATCTGGATAGTTACATGGACAGGAAAGGAATGAAGGGTTATGGACTGACTACGTGCCAGTGGGACTAGGTAAGAGGAAGCGTTCAGCAGGGACAAGAAGGGCAGAGATGGCCTGTTTCCGTACTGTAATTGTTATACAGTTATATGCACGAATTAAATGTTCTCAACGTCTTGCCTAAACTGTAGTATGCGAATATGAAATCAGTGGAGTGGTTAAACAATTAGTTTTAATGACTTCACCCGAGGGGTATGTAAACTTGTAAACTTGTAACCCACTGGGAATAGGATGAAAGAAATGAAAGCGAGAATAAATCACCCTCTCTACTATTATTCTGACATGACACATTCTGTAAATAGAGTAGTGATCCTATCTGAACTCAGGCAGAGGATGTTTCCGAGGATTAAATAACATGAATTGGGAAAAGCTGACTATAAATGTATTTGTCTAAGGGGTACGTAAACTTGTTTGTATTGTGATTAACAGCTTGATCCCGGCTGTATTCATCGGTATTTCTGTGTGATAGAATTATAATTTAAAAAATTGAGTTGAAACGAAATGAAATAATACCGCCTCGTCGGTAGAGGTCGCACCTTCGGTGGAAGAGAGCACAGTGATTCAGATATATGAAGATCTCTTTCCAAACCTATCTCTTTAGCCACATGTTAAACTCAATGTTCTTCATAATTTTGTGCACGGCTGCACATACATAGGTTTGCAGAACCGGCTCACTCTTTTGCCTATATACCGGTGTCTATAACATAGAAACATAGAAAACTGATTGCGCAACACATGTCTGTCGGCCCACAAAGCTGTGCCGAACATGTCCTTTCCTTAGATCTATCTAGGCATTACCCATAGACCTGTATTATACCAAGCTCTTTGTACCTATCCAGAAGTATCACAAAGACTCTATCGTTTCCGCCTCCACCACCGCCGCCGGCAGCCCATTCCACACACTGACCACTCTCTGTGTAAAAAAAATGACCCTGACACCTCCTCTGTATGTACCACTTTGCAAGCACCATAAAACAATATTCTTTTGTGCTCGACATTTCAGCCCTCGGAAAAAATCCTCTATCAATCCACACGATCAATGCCTCTCATTATCTTGTGCACAACTATCAGTTCACCACCCATCCTCCGTCGCTCCAAGGAGAAAAGGTCGAATTCACTCAAACTCATAAGGCATGCTCCCCAATCCAGGCCACATCCTTGTAAATCTGGGGATCAAATACTACCGAGGAATCTCGTTCTCGTCCACAGTACCTCTTTTCTGTTTCCCTCAATAGAACACTCTATCGATACAGCTCGCGACATCTCACCCCATTCCTTTCTGAGCCACAGAACCATAGTCAGTGCCAGAGACCTGACTGGTGAGACTTTCCCCTGCTTGGTCAGTTGCACCTCTCTCCTCCCATGCAGAAATAGACAAAGTGGTCTATCTGTTATTGGGCGGGTTGGCCACAGGGGGTCTCTGCACTGGCTCTGGCTGTTTAACCCCTTTCACCTTCCTGTCCGTCACCCTGTTTACTGTATCCTACACCTTGGCTGTAAGTACATCTCTATATGTCCCCCGCATTACCCGCACAACTCCCTGAATGATCCCGAATTCATCCAGTTCCAGTTCCAACTCTGTAACGCAGAGCGATAGAAGGTGCAGCTGGATGACGTTCTTACAGGTGAAGTTGTCAGGGACTCTGGAGGTGTCCATGCCCTCCCACAACCCGCAAGGAAAGCAGTCAACTCTCCTGTCCGGCATGCTTACTGCTGTTCCTAACTGGAATTACAAACGAAACAATAAATAAATTGAAAAACACATTTGCCAACAGTTTCGTTTCTTCTCTCAAGCGAGACTCTCCTGCTTATAGCATGAAGCTGATAAGCCCTCCATCTTTCGCTCAAATACGGTTTACTCTCACAATAGCTGCTACTCCGAGGTATGCCTCCTCTGCTCGGTTCATCACACGGATACAGATTCAAACAATGAATGAAATTCACCCCACACCGTCCCATCACCCAGACCCGGGGTCAGGCCCAGATTGAAGCTCCCACCCCCCACCCCCCCCCGGTCCCGTCACACACTCCGGGGTTCAGAAGCTGCTTTCCTCTCGCCACCCCCAGCACTCCGCCGTTCCAGTAGTCCTTCATTGTGTGTCTGTCTCGGAGACTGTGCGCGTGTTCGTGTTCAGATGGTGAGCAGTGAAGAGCAGAGAAGTGGGAGAGGTTGAGGGGGAGGGAGTAGGGACGTGGTGTCGAGACAGTGGTCACTGGGAGAAAGTGGTGTGGAACCGCGAGACCGGCCTGTCTACACAGAGGAGGGAATAGGATCAGAACCGAGAGATCGACATCCGTAGGAGGGGGTTGGGTGTTGTAACACCAGACGTCACCTCTCCCCCCTTCCTCCCCAGAATTCCAGATGAACTGAGCTTGTCTGCTCATATTCCAGATGAACAAATGGGTGTAGAGGAGCGAGAGGGTTGATGGAACCGTGGAGAGAGTAGGGGATTGAACGGGTCAGGGAGACGGGAAGAGGAGATGGGGAAGAAGGAGATAACGGAGACGGCAAGTAGTGCGGGAGACGGGAGGGTTGATGGAGGCGAGGTGTGTAAAAGAAAATGACGGTGATGGAAATGAAGGTAGGGGAAATCGGCATCGGGTGGAGGGTGTTGTTGTGTGGTGGTGTAACACCAGACGTCACCTCTCTCTCTCTCTTCCTCACAATTTCACATTAACACAGAAAGGGAGCGGGGTAGAGGAGGGAGCGGGATGACGGAAACGTGGAAGACTGCACACGACGCAGCGTTTCAGAGAGACGGGGAGAGGAGTTGGGGAAGGGGGGATGACAGAGACGGCGTGAGGTGTAGGGGACAAGGCAGTAATGGAGACGAGGTGTGTAGAAGGGAAGCTATGACGACAACGGGGGAGGGTGGTGACGTAGAGGATGTACTGTTAGACTGTGGCGAGTTTGGTCGATGGGGAACAAGGGTTGACGACGAGGGGAGTCGGAGGGGAGGAAGGGGCTGAACGGATACAGGGTAGTGTGCAGGCACTGCGGGTGGTGACAGAGACTGGCGGTGTGTACAGGAGCGAGGGGGTCATGGAGATGGTCGAGGGTGATTGGAAAGGACAGACTGACTGGAACCTGGATTGGGGAAGAGGGAGGAACTGACAGAGACGGGGGAGGGGATGAGGAGGAGAAGCAAGAACAACTGACATATGTAGCGGTGCACAGGAGGGAGGGAGTCATGGAATCTGGTAGGATTTTGGTGAAAGGGAACGGTTCTAATATCGGAGAGGGAGGAGTTGACTAAGACGAAGGGGGTTGCAGTTGAGTAAGTACACGAGTTGGAAATTCGCGTTGCAGTTGGAAAAGACGTCAGAGGGGGCACCATGTTTGGCTCTGCTCGCCCCCTTCTCTTCTGTGACCTCCGTCTCGAAGGCCGATGTAAAAATAATCCTTGAGGTGAGTCAAGGTCGTGACGTTGCGTCCGTATCGTTCAGCGGTGTGTTCATGTTATGCTGCAAGGCGTGTCGGTGTGCCAGTGTCACGATGAGGGGCGCGTTCATGTCCCGTTGAGGGCTGTGTCGGTGTCACGGTGAGGGTTGCGTCTGTGTAGTAGTGACGGCTGTGTCGGTGTCACAGTGAGGGGCGCGTTCATGTCCCGTTGGGGCTGTGTCGGTGTCATGGTGAGGGGTGTGTCTGTGTAGTAGTGAGGGATGTGTCGGTGTCACGGTGAGGGGTGTGTCTGTGTAGTAGTGAGGCCTGTGTGGCTAGTTCACTGCCTATGTCGA